>NC_051074.1:36495769-36662113 GCF_004664715.2 Peromyscus leucopus
TCGCTCAGCTGAAGTCTCTCCACAGCACTGAGTCTGCTAACACACAAAGTGCATCCTGAAGGGAGCCACCTGGTTACTTTTCTAGCAACCCCTAGAAACAATTCATCTCCTGAATCAGTGCCTATTCATCAAACATCCACTGAGAAATCAAACAAGGAGAAAGCGCCCAGTGTGCCCCCCAAACACATATATCCATCAAGCAGTGCTGGCCCTTCCACGACACATCTTCATGCGGTATCCGTTAGGTTGACATTTTTAAATTTGTCCACAAACATGTTCCTAAATGGAAATACCTAAGGCTCTGGGGTGACATATACCTAACACTTCATTTCACTTTGAGTATTACGTGTTTCTTGCCATTTTTTATTACTCAAAGCAATCAAGATTTGATTTTAATCTATTATAGAATAAAACATTTTTATTTAAGTGGCTTGTTCCTCCAGGGACAAATGTGTATGTTGATAAAGATTTGATTTTTAAAACTCCCAGTGAGAGTCAAGATATTCTGGAAAACTCTTAGCTGATGCTCAAATGGCTTGGCATAGATTAGCTACATGACGCAGCAATTTCATGTTTATATACAATAAAACCAAGCACGTGTCCACACAGATGCTTATACTTCAATGTGTACAGTGGCAATATTCACACCAGCCAAATGGAAAACAACTTAAATTTCCACTAGCAGAGGAACAGATAAACAAAAAGTGATGGGATCTCAAAAGTGCATCAGACTTTGCCATGTAAGTAATGAAGTACTGACCTGTGCTACTACAATATCCCCAAAATGTGAAAACACTGTGCTAAGTGAAAAAAGAGAGCCACTGAAGACTGGATACTGTGTGTCAAAATCCATAGGGAAGTCTGAACAAGGAAACCTAGAGACACAGGGAGATTGACAGTCACTTGGGACTAGGAGGGGACAAAGGAAAGCCGAACAATAACTAAGAGACACGATATTTCTTCTTGAAGTGAGAAAACATTAAAACTGAGTGTGGTGATGGCCGATTATTCCTGTAAACATACCCCATATCACCCTAACTGTCTGAATTGAACAGAATGCGAATTATATCTCAAAGCCATTTTCAAAAGCAAAGTTTTCCATTAAAAAAGAACTGTTTTTTCACCTGTCTCATTGAAGACAGAATATTAACAGAGTCCAGTAAAGGCCTTGTGAAAAACAACTGAGAGGAGAGTTGTTTGATTCTATTTTCTATTTCCTGATTACGAACAATTGCATGCTAAAGAAAATGGCATTTGTATTATAACAGGAAGAAGCACTGGAGACTGATTTAAAATATACTTCAAGTCAAGAGTAGTAAGAAAATAGTCTAAAGATCTCAAGATGGATGATATTCAAAAGAGACAAGAATTAAAAGTTATAATAAAAGATTTTCCAAGTCTAAGAGGATAACAACTAAAGAAAACAGAGATGGGATGTAAATAATTTGATCATTGAGTATAAAAACTATAATACAGGTCTTTCAATTCCACTACTAACAAAAGCAAGAGCACACACACCAAATAAATAGCAAGAATAAAACCTGGGGGCTGGCTGGGCAGTGGTGGTGCCTGCCTTTAATCCCAGCACTCGGGAGGCAGAGCCAGGCAGATCTCTGTGAGTTTGAGGTCAGCCTAGTCTACAGAGCAAGATCCAGGACAGGCACCAAAACTACACAGAGAAACCCTGTCTCAAAAAATCGGGGACTAGAGAGATGCCTTGGCTGTTAAGAGCAAGCAGTGATCTCACAGAGGGCTTAAGTTTGGTTCTTAGCAACCACAATGAGCAGATAACAAATGTCTGGTCACTGGAGGCACCCAGACACAGGCTTCAGACACCCAGGCTACATACACATATACATGAACAAAAATTTTTATTATGTATATATTTAAAAAAAATTAAAAAATCGAACTTGAATCCCATCAACAACACCTCAAAATTCATGCATACATGTAACTCAAACTCTTCAAATAAGTTTCTGAAAAGAAAGCCACAGAGGTCGTACTAACTTCAAATTTGGTTTGATAGCATGATAGTGAATGAGAGGAAGTAAGACCCTCCTTCTGAAAAGAGAAAGCATGCTTACACACACACACACACACACACACACACAACAGAGAGAGAGAGAGAGAGAGAGAGAGAGAGAGAGAGAGAGAGAGAGAGAGAACGAACCAAAGCCTTCAACACAGAAATGATGGTGTACAAAATGGCACACCTGATGGTCAAGGAAGAAAAAAAAAAGGAAAGAAGCTGAAACTATGAATGCATATGTTTCATAATCACAGAACTAGTAATTCTTGAATTTACTGGTCTTCATGATATTAAGATGTACTGTACAGTGCTCAACTGTTATGTTATTCAAAGACATCAGCTCCATCTCTTCACTGTCCTAGAAACATATTTTTAAAAAATTCCTCCTTCTAATCATCTACTGGCACAAAATTCCACTCAGATAGCAAGTCATGTCTGCGCTCAGCATTTTGTGAGATGCTTGTACACATATGTAAAATGCAAATGGAAATAGCTTCAGAATCTAAATTCTTCCAACACAGGGGTGTTTTCCATTATTCAAAGCAATTTCCTGTTGCCTTTTTACATAATGTGTAGGTTTAAATATAGTGTTCGGATGCTCTGCAATTTGAATAGAAAAGCAGTCAGTACCTGCACACAAGGTGAGGATTGATACCAAAACATACCTGTCAAGGAGAATCACTACATAGAGTTCCTGGCATCATCATCTGGTCATTTTGGATATGTTGGCATTGGTTTGAAGCCTTTGTTATCCACTATGTTGGCTTTTAAAAAACTATAATTATTATCATTTGGCTTGCAAGCTACAGAAAGTGGATCTTTACATAAGTCAAAGCAATAACATGCAAAGCCCAGAAGACCTTGTAGTGAGTCAATGAAAAGCCCAGGATGCTGTTTTCTTCTCTGTGAAAACCACCTTCTAAACAGCTATGCTTTTCCTCAAGTACATCCACAAACTCAGCTTAGGGTGATGGAATTCTTCATTTCCAATTCTGAGTTCTCAAGAGCAGGTTAATTAGACCTAGACAGAAGGATGAAGGTCTTTGTATTGTAAAACATCAGTGTTGGGGACCCATTCCTGCATTTTTATACCAGCAACTCCCCAAGCAGACAGACCTAAGGGAGATGAGCTGTTGCGTGAGGAGTTTCTTCTCAGCTGCTCCTCCGGTGTCTCCTCACACACAAATACATCTGACAACACTTTTCTTCTTTGCTGCCCCATAGATGCTCAAGAAAGACAGAAGGACAGATTTAATTATACACATCCTTGAAAACTTGTTCTGATGTGTTGAGACAGAATCTCACTAGTGGCTCAGGTGAGCCTTCAGTTCATGATCTTCCTGCCTCAGTTTCTCCAATTCTAGGAACAAGCACATACCACCAATAGCCAGTTCATTCCTGAAAACCTTTGTATGAACTTTGACATGTCTGACTCAAGTTCACAAGTCTTATCTGTGTAGACCAATGAACTTTGTACAGTAAACATACCCATGGAACTACCAAGCATGACAAAATAATATACAGAATCTGGGAGTTCTAATTGTGTCACTACAACTTTCCAGAAACTTCCTTTGGCTTGTATCACTGTATATCATCAAAAAACATTTTTAAATATTACGCAGAGTCAGATCCTACCAGGTGTTCTCATGTGTTTGCCATCCTTTACTCAATATTAGATCTTTCGTGTGCAGCTGTAGTTCACATGAGAAGTTCTTTACTGCTCAACAGTCACGTGTGTCTGCATCATAATTTGCATATCTGCCTTATGATTAGTAGGTTTCTTGAGTTGTTTCTAGTTTCAGGTTCATGCCAGAACCTGACCTTGAACATTTCAGCCTTCAGCAACATGAAGAAGAAATGATTTGTTGTTGTTGTTGTTGTTGTTTAGACTATCTAGTTCATGACATTTTATCATAACAGCCCAAGGAGTCTAACACAAGGATTCTTTGGATTTAGTTTTCTTTTTTAAGATTTATTCTGTTTTAAAATATGTACAAGTCTGTAGGAAATGATCCTGTGTGGGTATGCGCATGTGAGTGCAAGTGCCCAGGATGGGCAGAAGATCCCTTGGAGCAGGAGTTACCATTACCACCACAGGTGCTGGCAGCTGAACTTGGGTCCTTGACAATAGTTTCAAGTGCCTCTGACCACTGAGCCATCTCATCTCCCCAGGCCCTTAGTTTTCTCTTTGATTTTTAATTTAGAGTCAGGTCCTTCCTTGAACTTTTCCTGTGCAAGTATTTGTATGTATTCAGTGGCTTGACATTTCAATTTTTTATCAATGTTTTTGAAGAGTGGAAGTTCTTAATTTTAACATATGTCAATTTAGAAATCTTACTTTTTCTGGATCATATTTTTTACATTCTCTTTATGAAATTTTGTCCACTGTAACTCATGAGATGTTCTTAAACACTTTGTCCCAGCAGCGTTCACCTTCTATAGTTAAATTAATGTTCTGTCTGAATGTGAATTTTTGTGCACAGCAGGAAAAGCCAAGACAGCTAGCCAACTGAAGAGATGCACTGAAATGTCCCTTTTGTCACCACTATGATTCCAGGACACGGGGTCAGGTGACATCTGTGAGAGCCAGTTTTCGGATTCCGATCTATTCTGACATCATCCTGTTTCAATCACTGGTTTTTAATTAAATTATGACATCTATAGTATCTCTCTGATGTTTCCCCTCTTCACTCTTGAAGTAGGCCGTTTGTGTTTACTGACTTTGTTAGTTTCTTAGGAGTTTCTCAATTTCATTAGTGACTTCTGAGAATCAACTTTGCTCTGTTGGTCCTCTCTGCTACATGTTTACTTTGTACTTAATCAATTTCTTGATTGACCTCTGTACTCTTCTTTCAACTTCCTTTGCTTTTAATTTTCCCTGTGGTTATTTTTTTTAAAGTTCCTCAGGGTGTAATACAACACCTTTGCTTTCCAGCTTTTTTCCCTTCTCTGATATGTCCATTGAAGACTGTGCGCCTCCTTATTTGTGGATTAGTTTTCTTCTAAAAGGTTTACGTTGTATTTTATCATTCAGTGAAAAAGTATTCTATTTTATATTGTGATTTCTTCATACCCAAGGGGTTATTCAGAAATGTGTTTTAAATTTTTTGAGGGCTTTCTAGTTATCTTTTGGTACTTATCTCTAGCTTAATTTCACCATGGCTGAAAATGTGTGACATGTCATGGTAATCTTTGGAAATTTGTTGCTACAGCTTTATCCCAGAAAGCGTGGTCTATGTTGGTAAGGAAATACATCACATGTACTTGAAAAAAAAAATCAAGTCAATGTGCAATTTGTATGAGTTTTCAGGGAATAACAGAACAGCCACCATCTCCTTCATAGCTTTACATATGTTTTATCTGGAGATTCTAACAGTTGTGCTTGAAACATTCTATTAAAATAACTGCTTATTCTAATACTTGGGACCATTTGCTCTTCAAATCCAATTTTGAAGACAAATTTGTCACTATCTCCTTCCCCTCAGTGAAGATTTTGCTTTATATGTTTAGTGGTTATATCATGAAATGTATGCACATTTAGAATTATTCTTCTTTGCAGTTACCTCCTCAAACCTCATCAAGAGCCTTCATTTAGCTCCAGAAATATGGGTTGGGGATTTTGTTTTGTTTTTGTTTGTTTGTTTGTTTGTTGAGACAGTGTCTCATTATGTAGCCCTAGCTGGCCTGGAACTCATTATATAGACCAGGCTAACTTCATATCACAGAGATTCACCTTCCTCTGCCTCTCAAGTGCTGAGATTAAAGCGTGTGGCAAGCCCAGTTAGATATATCTGCCTGTTCATCTACTTTGTCTGCTGTTGACATAGACATTCCAGCTCATTCCTGGTGACTGTATATACACCCTAGCTTCTTTCTGATATTATTCTAGCTTTTCAGTATTCTGATATTTAGCACATGGCTCTTCTGATCAGCACAGTGCAGTTTGGGAGGAGGGGTCCCAGGAGCTAATATTAAGTCATTTTAAATAAAATAAATAAAAGTAACATTTCCTGCACACCTGAGCTTATTAAGCACAGTCCATATTCACTGTACCTATATGTAGGTATGAGAAGGGGGTAGAGTGCTCCCCCTAATAACAGTGAACTTGGGACTAATTACTCTAGCAAAGTAGTTAAGAGCCCAGTTTCCCTCCTGGCTCCTATATACTTTCTACCAACGGTGGCCAGGACAGGTGTTTCACAAGCTATTTGCTAAAGCCAGAGAAAATTGCAGCCCTGAGATGTATTGGGATCAGCACATGGAGATGGAGTTCTCTGTAACTAGAGCAATTTATTTGTCTAAAATAATTTGTGTTCAATAGCAAGGATATATATATGGAATAAATGCCCCTTGTATCATCCTCTTACAATGAATAATTGATTAAACCCTAGCCATGTGGAATTTTTAATTCACAACTCTCATATCTGACTCTGGTATTAGATTCAAATGTTAAGAAAATTCTATTTATAGTTGTGACACTGTGAATAATGCATCTGGCACTAAGTTCTAGACTTACCAGATACTTTCACATTATTGCTAGGGTAACCAAAACCTTCATAAATGACATAACAAAATTCAGAAAATGCTTCTTTCTCAAGATATAACTTGATGTGAACAATATAAATTGTTACTGAAAAGTGAAAAATGACAATTGTCCAGTCTCTCCAGTCATAAAACATCTAAGCAAAGCCACAGAGGTGAACAGAGACAGACTACATTCTCTGTATGTGCACATGTGCGTGCACACACACACACAAAGTGATGAAAAAGACCAGGCCCATCTATATAGATTTATTTGCAAAATATCATGCCCAGAAATATTTGAATGCCCTAAGTTTGTCAAGGCAGCTGGATGGTAAAATGTTATAACCTCTGAAGTCAAGAAATTGAAATTTATAGTCACCACATTAAGCATAGATGTTAAAGCATTAAAGTTAACACCATACAGAGTCATATAAAATATTGCATGTGCAAAGGGGCTGAGTTACGTTCATACTGGGAACCATAATTTAGAATTTCCTGACTTCTGAACATGTAACACATCACAGTAATTGATCTAACTCCTTGGAGCTAATATAAAATATCTTGTTAACATGTTTTCTGTCCAATTCTTTCATCATTTACCTTTTGGCTCTTGGAGAAACAATTCATCATGTTTGAATGTTTTCACACACCTGCAAAGAGCTAATATTGCAATGGAAAAGTCAATGCAACCAGCATTGAGTGAAAAGATTTGTAAATCACTTAAGAGCACTGTAAGTGTGGACACTAGATCTGGATCATGCAAAGTGATATTTTATCCTTCATCATTAATACTGTTTCCTTTGCCTTGCCATGATAATGGCTTCATGATTCTGCTGGATACTGTGGGTGCAGGGTACCAGTGTGCTTATGCATGCAGAATTTAGACTGCTAGCTTATGAAGCTAAGCTAATATACAAAAGAAAGGGAGGGTGGCTTATCTCAGGATGGGATGTATCATGTTAATCTCATGGTACTACAAGACAGAACCATAATAGAACCAACCTGTTTTTCTTAATCAGTGTGTGCATGCTGTGCGAGCATGTTCTGGGTGGGGGTTGCATGTGCTTATGTAAGAGTCTATGTGGAAGCCAGAGGGGGGACAGAAATGCCATCCACCTCTTTTGAGCTAGTGTCCCCCACTGGTCTAGATCTTACCAATTAGGCTAGACCGTCTGGCCAGTGAACTGTAGCTAGAGTTTCCCTGCCTTGCCCACAGTCAGGACAAATCTTTCTCACCCGCCAGTCCCACAGCTGCTCAGACCCAACCAAGTAAACACAGAGACTTATTATGCTTCAAACTGTATGGCCGTGGCAGGCTTCTTGCTAACTGTTCTTATATCTTAAATTAATCCATTTCCACAAATCTATACCTTGCCACACGGCTCGTGGCTTACCAGTACTTTACATCTTCCTTGTCCTGGTGGGCAGCTCCAGGCAGTGACTCCTTCTGCCTTCCTGTTCTTTTATTTCTCCTCTCTGTTAGTCCTGCCTATACTTCCTGCCTAGCCACGGCCAATCAGGTTTTATTCATTGACCAATCAGAGCAACTTGACATACAGACCATCCCCCAGCACAGCCAAGTGCAGACCATCTCAGACACCTGCACTCAGGCCCGTGGTCCTAATCATCCTCTATGAGGACCTGCTGGGTAAAGAACCGGCTCCCACAGGACATACAGAACATCCCACAGCAGGGAACTCTAAGGGTTCTCTTGTCTTTCCTTCCCAGTCCTAGGACTGCAAGTGTGCACCCCCACCACCCCCACCACCACCCCGACCTGGTTTTTTCCTGTGGGTTCTAGTGAATGAACTCAAGGCATTATGTTTGTGCAGAAAGCACTTTATGGACCAGACCCTCTCCCCAGCTCCTAAGAATCACACCATTTAAGTCATTCTCTGTCAAAGCTGTGCCTTCCCCGCTCTCACCCCTCACCCTTGCTATCCTTTTCACTGAACTGAGTCTTCAGTACCCGTGTTTCTTAGTGCAGAGACCGTGTGCCCTGCTCCACACCAGGCAAAGAAAACCAATGGCCAAGAGTGCTAAAGAGATGATTGTGTTCCTGGCACCGTTCAAAGCCCCATAGATACATTAATTCATTGAAAGGAGTAGGCTAGCACTGGCCAGCCACCATTCACACAGCAGATCTGACCTACAGGCTCTTTGGTAGATAATGAACTTGACGAACACAGCCTCGTTCATTCATCTGGGGTTCCATGGTTGTTTACATGACAACAGTAGAGCTGGGGCATTGCAATAATTACAGCTGGCAAAAAAAAAAAAAAAAAAAAAAAATAGAGGGAGGGAGGGAGGGAGGGAGGCAGGGAGAAATTTACTATCTGGTGTCCATAGAAAACATCTGTTAGCCCTACAGCAGATGTTCTTCCTCTGTGTGCAGAGACCCTCCCTCTCCAAGGCACAAGCATAGAAGAATAACACCTACAGCATCCTTGACCTTTAGAAAAGAGGTTTCAGGAAAAGCACAGTTTTCTACTCCTAGTGTGCGTGCCTTAGCGCTGGCTTTATCCTTCCTGGGAACCAGGAAATGGTCCAGGTCACCATTCATCACTCTTTTACTCTGTCCCTCCTACATTGACCTTGCCCTGACTTTGCCTTTGGAAGATCCTATCATCGACTCAACAGTGATTACCAGCAACTTGAAGGACGAAAAGGACAAACCAGTGTATGCACTTGTCAAATGCCATCTGTTGGCAGCTCAGCCTAAAAGGCTGTGTGTGTATTGTTAATCACTATGGCTCAGTGCAGAGTCCTATTACTTTTCAAATGAGAAAAAAAAGGGGGGGGCACATACTTCCTTCGCCTAGGAGAGAAACAGCTTTTTCTGTTCCCTCCCAGGGTGTCTCTTTTATCCAGAAGCTACTCTGTGGGACAGCCTTGGGGCCTCCCCATATGTACATTTTAGCTACATCATCACATTGCCAAAACATCTGGGGTGAAAAATACATTTAATCATTCAAATTATTTTCCCCTGAAGCAATGCCAAACATCTGTCTCACTAGAAACATCTGTGTATTAGTCAGCTCTGGCTACCATAACAAAATACTACAGGCTGGGTAGCTTAAACAAGGGAAATTGACATACTCACAATTACGGAGGCTGGGGATTGGGAATGTAAGTACCAACCTGGTCAGGTTATGGTGAGCACTCACCTCCTGTCTTGCTCAGGGCTACCTTCTCTGTCCTAACAAGGCAAAAAGAGAGAGACAGTAAGCTCCCTAATACCTCTTCTTTTAAAGGCACTATCCCTGTCATGGGGATGCCACCTTTATAATTTTATCTAGCTTAATTACTACCAGAGGTTCCATCTCTAAACAGCCTCACATTCAAGAGAACCATTATATAGGCTCAATCTTCCGTATGGGAGTAGGAGCTGGAGGCTCTAAGCAAAGGATTAGTGAGCCAAAATTCAAGATCCTGAACAATACCCCATGGCTCCTTCCTAGCTACTCGCCATGTCTTCCTATGCATTTCTCTCTGTGGGATGCCACATATCACAACAAAACCCACGGGGGTGACATCACATGCTTGGTACATCTAAAAACTTCCCATGGGGTCAGCATAATTCTTGGCTGGCTAATCCAAGACAAATGTATATCAAATACTTCCCTACTTTGCAAAAACACAGACTGGAGAAAGAGATAACTTCAAATTCCAGAACAAAGGCAGGAACAGGCTTAAACACCATTAGAGTTAGAGGGGCACTAATTCTGATGTTGAGTCATAAACCACTCCAAATTGACCCCTAAAAACAGAAAGCACTTCTCATTGCCCAGCTGGACCAGTAGGTCAATGTCAGGTAGGCATGGCTGGCTTCTTCTGGGCTTGCTTCTATATCTATGCTCAGGAAGGAAGTCAGGATGGTCTAGGACAACTTCAGTCACAAGTCTAAAATCTATTTGGTTGTCATCTGAGATAACAAGGATGACTGCTATGTGGATGCCATAGCTTATTCTTAAGGTGGTGGCACATTTGAAGACACAGACTAACACAAAAGTCCCTTCAGGCTTAGATATAGGACTGGTACAGAGACCTCAGCTGACCTCTGTTAATTACATACTGCCATTCATGGAGCTAGTCTAAATTCAAGGACTAGAAACATATCCCCTCTTCTCAACAGAAAAGTCATGAAGCCAAATAGTAAATAGGATGACTACAGAGCAGGTTATGAAGGAGTGGCCATATTTGTAATCTACCAAAGGAGCGACATTCAGGAAATGGTGACAGCCCAATAAAGGAATATGCAACCAGAGGCCAACACTCCTTCCCCTCCAGACTTTCGTTTTTTTCACTAGGGAATCAACACAGAGCACAGAATGACAGAAAGGGAGACAGGAACCCAGTAAGAGATTCAAGGACTGTATTCTTTTGTCTCTTCCATTTCAATGAGTGATGCCATATTGATAATCACGCTCCTCCTTTGAGTCATCAATTTTTCATTCTGAAACGGAAAATAAGACAGTAACACAATCTTAAAGGCTCTTATCACTTATAGATCCTACATATAAATTAGCTCATTCCCTAGATGCTTCCTATTAAACACCTACTTAAATCACCATGGAAGTAGTGAAAGAAGTATGCTTTAGTCATTGGGACAGTGAAGGGTTCTGAGTCCTGCTGAACAGAGTGATTTGGCTAAAACCATAAAGCTCAGAAGAACAACCCTGAATGGGAGATTTGCTGAAAATCAATTTTTTTTTCTGAACCTCCTCAGGATAAGTACACCCCAGCAGGGCCAGAGTCTTCATCCCCAGTCCGGAGGTGAAGAATGAATTTCTGAGAAGATACCAGTGCACCGTCCCTTCTCATAGGCGGAGACTCAGTGCATATCTGTTCTCATAGGCTGAGGTTCAGTACACCATCTGCTCTCACAGGCTCAGACTTAGTGTTCTGCCCCTTCTCATAGGCTTAGATTCAATGCACCACCCCTTTTCATATGTTAAACTCAGGGCACCATCCCTTTCCATAGGCTGAGACTCAGAGCACATCTGTTTTCATAGGCTCAGACTCAGTGCACCATCCCTTCTCATAGGCTGAGGCTCAGAGCATGGCTCCTTCTCATAGGCTGAGACTCAGAACACCACTCCTTCTCATAGGCTGAGGCTCAGAGCACCACCCCTTCTCATAACCTCAGACTTGCTTATTTTCTAGACCTCATTTTGTGTCTTTTAATATGTGAAAAAATATTTTGATAGATAATGGACACAGCATCTAGGGTGTGATAGTTACAGCACATTTATAGATTTAGGAAGTGTGTAAGAAACGCAAATATTTGCACTGTTTGTCCCCAAACACCTAGCACTTTTCATAAATGTCTTCACAGTGGCTTTGTGACTTCCTAAGGCTCTGCATCCTCTAATGCTCACTACCACAACTGGCATATAATACTTGTTCATTAAATATTTTATAAACTTGTCTATTGGGGTGAAAAAAAATTATTTACTATTAAAGTTATGTTTGCAAGTTGCCAAAACAGCTGGCTGAAGGATGAAAACTCCAATCGTTTTGGTGCCTAATTATGCCACACATTCAGACATCTGGGAAGCATTTGGACTATTCTTCTTTTCTCCTGAATGTTTTGGTGCCCTACAGAGGCAAGCCTCAGGAAATGACTGTGGGTGTTTGTGGCAAGGGGAGTGTGCGATGTGGTAGGTAATATCTTGAAAGTGGCCCCTGGGAGGAATGCTTTGGTAAAGTTGAATTGAAAATCGGTTCTCTCCTCCATGATGATTGCCATATAAATTTAGGCTATCATTTTGGTCACAATAAAGCAATCAGCCACAGGAGTCATTACAGTGTCCAATCCCTCAAACAGCAAGCAGAGAGAATGAATATGAAGTAATCTAAGCTATAAACTCTCAGAGATTATAGTCCAATGATGTACTTCTTCCAAGAAGCCTTCATACCCAACTTGGTGAAGCAACATTTATCTATTAAAAATAGGAAACATGACAGCTTTGAAGCAATATGAAAAATTATTTACAATAAGTGGCTGACTTAGAAAAAAAACAGAAGATATACCATCTCCCATCCCAGCAATACCACTGTTAGAGTATGAATTATGATGCCTGATATCCTCTAAGGACATGACTTGTTTGGTTAATAAGCATGTACTAAGCCCTCTCAACCCAGCATTGTGACTTCATATATGGGCAGTTTCCTGAGTCCATGTATCACTCCTTTAAAGCCAAATCTCTCATAAATTCCTCTATCCATTGATTGTGAACACATTCTTTGTGAGGTGCTAGCTCACAGGCTCTGCCTTTGAAGGACTCTTACAGAACAAAGGGTTAGAGAGACATGTCAAAAAATGAAGCTTAAATATATATTTTGTTAGATTTGTGTGCATGTGGACTTTTGAGAGATAATCGGACAAAACGTCACTGGTCTTTTCCATAGCCTTCATTGACCTACAGCCTATCATTTCTCAGTCCTAATCCCACTGTACAAGGCAGGGCAAAGGGGCGGGATGCCTAAAAAAAGACTAGAGGAATGCCCCCCCTTTTTCCTAAGGGGACTGTATTCTTCACTATACATTTATTCAGAATGACTCCTTGCCATTCAAAATAATCAACACATGACATTCCTGAGAGATTTAAATTCTCCCATAGAAATGTGTATGACTGTGAGTCCAAGAAGGTAAATCCACTCTTCTCCAAATGTGTATCTGAATCTTTGTGCTTCTCGTCATCATTGTCCTCTCAACCAATCTGTTTTCCCCCCTTATTGTATAGCTTCCACAGTATGAGGAAATGAGGTTGGCATGCCTATTTGTTTTCTAAATATTTTTTACAGTACAAAACTCAATGGGATAAACCTGACCTAACCTGGTCACTCACCATTTCATTCTTTTCTATCAATCAGAAGTTACAAAGGAGTCAAAAACCCAAGATCTTCACTAAGGGAGCCTATCAACTACCATATTTGGGGAATTTGAGGTGTTCATGTTTGTACTTGGCAGAGAATGAATGAATAAGACTTGTCTAAAAAAATAATACTAATCAGGCACCTACACTAGACACACATCTTTTTATCAGTTCTCCTGAGATCACTGATGACTGAACTCACCTGCAGAAGTTTAAGACCTCAGAGTCAAGCAATGTAATTAATGTTCATTCACAATTAGTCTCTCTCTTCCTCATGTTGGTTTCATAATGTTTTACTATGAGCTGTATCTGGTTATATTATAGCACTGGTTACTTTTCTGTTGATAGGATAAAAAAAAAAATACCATAGCCATAAGCAATCGGCAGCCAGAGTGTTTATTTGGGCTTATAGTTCTGGAGATGTAAGAGTCTATCATGGCAAGAAGCCATAACAGCAAGTTGCAAGAGCAGAAAGCTGAGGGATCACATCTCGATAGCAAAGAGGAAGTAGAGAAGGTGTACTGGAGGTGAGGCTTGGCTATAAACTCTCAAAGTTAGCCTGCAGTGATGTGTGTACACTTTTCCAATGAGGCTTCACATCCTAAAAGTTCCATGGCGTCCTCTAATAACACCACTAAGCAAGGACCAAGTGTTCAAACACATGAGCCTATGGAAGGGGGTAGTGACTCTCCCATTCAAACAACCATGGCTGCTTATCAAGGACCATCAACAGGAGTTAGCAGAGGGCTGCAGAGAAGAATTCTAGAAGTACAGCTCACGGTGCTAATCACCTTTTGTGACATCTATCCATAGACAGACAGGCAGGCAGATGATAGGTAGGTAGATAGATAGATAGATAGATAGATAGATAGATAGATAGATGATCGAAGGTAGATAGATAGATACATAGATAGATGGATGATAGATGATAGATAGATAGATAGATAGATAGATAGATAGATAGATGATCGAAGGTAGATAGATACATACATAGATAGATAGATGATTGATAGATAGATAGATTAATGATAGATGATAGATAGATAGATAGATAGATAGATAGATAGATGATAGATAGACAGATAGAGATAGATAGATGATAGATAGGAGGTAGATAGATAGATAGATAGATAGATAGATAGATAGATGATAGATAGAAGGTAGATAGATAGATAGATGATAGATAGATAGATAGATAGATAGATAGATAGATAGATAGATAGATAGATAGATAGATAGATAGACAGACACCTAAATGTCATTTATCACCATCTGTCCTGCTGCTCCTTACAGCTAACTGATTAAAAACCTACACAGAAGACCCTCAAAGCCAGGGCCTAGTACATTATCTCTATGTGGTATATTCCAAGTTAACTTAAAAATTACACAATAATCTCTTTGATGATTTTCCCCATTTTAGATCATAAGATCTAAATCAAAGAAGTTTATGATCTCAATATCCCCATTCAAGAAATGGAATGTTGTTTAAGGACAAAATAAGAGGTTTTTAAAAAGTGAGTAAACAGTTCACCATGGACAGGAGGACTCTTGGCACATCTCAAAACAGAGAACAAAACAGCACTGAAGAAAACTAGAATTTTCCACAACTTCAATTGCACTCCATTTTCCAAATGTGCACCCTTTTAAATGATTAGGGTTTTTAACAATCCAGAGTAAAAAGAGCAAAGAGTAAAGAAAATAAATCTCTCCTTATTCAAAATTTGTAATATTAAAACTAGCCAACAAAAACACAGGATCACTTGGACCCAGCCCTGCGCCATAATTAAATTAGAATGTGTTTAAATTCTTAATGGCATGGTATTTTACATGGAGTTGGAAACATACACCTAAACACTCGAGCCATCAGGGGTTATTAACATAAAGTGCCCAATAACTGGAGAAGTACCACCATGTGTTATCACTCCTCACTGACTAATGAAAGCAGCCCCCCTCTCCAGCGTCTCAGCCACACAAACCAAAACCACTCTCTGTGTAGCTTGAAAGCTTTCAAAAAGCATTGAGGCAGCTAAAAGGCTGCCTTTCTGCCTGATAATGTGGGCTTGTTTTTACTGAAGGGTATATGTGTGTTTTCTTTTATAAGCTTCCTGTCTGCCTCTCTGTATAGAATATATATATAATATATATATTCAGATCTCAAGAGATTCACACAGCATAACCACAGTTGTATTAATTGTCAATGGGAAGCCCCTTTGTAAGAGGGGCATCTGTCACAGAAAGCTAAGTCCTCCTGCTTATTTACTAAGCTTATTTGGGTAAGAATTTAAAGTGTATAAATCAAATGACATTTGATATTAGGCTATAAGAGATGGTAAAATTCAAACCAGTGGGCATCAGGCACACACGTGGTTCACAAGACATACACACATGCAAATACTCATACACATAAAATAAAATCAATCAGTAATTTTTAAAGAGTAGTGTATCACTGAGCATAATCCAAGCTCACCTACAACCCTAGCACTTAGGAAGAGGAGTTTGAAGATAGACTGGGCTACATCCTGAGATAATGATTTCTGAAGAGAAAATAAGAAAAGAGAAGAAGGAAGGAGGAGAGGGGAGGGGGAACCAGTGTAAGTAGTAAGCTAACTATGCAATCAAACTTTTATTAAAATTAGGACTGCCTAAACCCCTTCACCAGCAGTAAGTATTCATGGGCCGGCACTGGGACTCGGGCCTTGGCAAGAGCTGTAGTCTCTCCTCTCTAGACATTCTGGCATGGACCTAGGTGAGTTTTGCCAAGGGTGTCTCGCTGAGCACTACCCATTGGGCTGATGCCCCTCCTAATCACTAGACCAGGCCCTGGAAAGCAATTTTCATAAAAATAAGTGCCAGGAAGTTACAGACTCAGAGTGGACACGATTGCTAACATTATAAGAGCAAGGGGCAGCTAGCAGCCTTCTCACTGGGGCTACAAAGTGAATTGATCATATCATCCTCCTATTAGTCTAGAAAACCAGCAGAAAAGAAGGTCCTTCACCCAAGGAGTTAAATTTGGTACCCAGAAGGAGTTTTCGTAGCAAATGAAATTTTTGAGAGAATGAATAAGAAGGCAACTTGTAGAATAAGGACTTACTCATGACCAAATCCAGGCCAGGGGAAGGTTTTGTCTAAAGCCCAGTGAGGCCAGGAAAAGGGCAGAAGTCTGTGGGAGTCAGGGACGAGGTAAGATGTAAACAGAGTTGCCACATTGATACAGAAGGATCAGGATGGCCATAAGCCATATATGTTTCAGATGAGCACAGACCGGATGTAAAAACCAAACTTCGAAGCCAGGAACCATGAGACCATAAACAAAGCAAACTATGAAGGAGCAAGGGAGACAGCAGAAATAAGCAAGTCACGTAACTGCTGAAATTGGGATTGTGGATTAACATCTCATCTTTATTGAATATTCGCATCTTGGGGCTGGGTTGGTACGTTCCTTTAAAGGCATGGGGCTGGTTGAAAGATCAGTGTTGAGTTGTAAAAGGGTTTTATGACAATAGCAAAAAATATTAATAAAAATTACAGAGTAATTCTCTATGTTGGGCATTATTTGAATTTTTATTCACAATATTATGTATATATATATATATGTGTGTGTGTGTGTGTGTATATATACATCAAGAATAGTAACAGTCATTGAGTACTTACACATGTTTGGAACTGTGCTAAGAATTATCTTTACTACTTATTACTGGTGTCTGTAGGGGGAGGGTATATACACTTACACATTTGCCATGGAAGTCAGAGGACAACTTTCACAAGAGGGTTCCCTCCTTCCACCACTGGCTCCTAGAATTGAACTCATGTCACCAGACTTGTGTGACAAGCTTATTCCCTGAGCTATTTCGCCAGCCCTGCAGTAAAAATTCAAAATACATTCATTTCATTTAGTCCTTCAACAACCTCTGCAAGGCCATCCTACCCTTTAAACCTCTAAGAAGACACAGAACTTTCTGCTTGGGGGTTACAGGCAAGGTTGAAAGGAAACCCCAAAAGCAGATAATGGTGTGCTAAATTTGTGTGGAGACACTACACATCTTAAGAATGTAAATGATTATCTTGGGGAGAGCCTGGTGAAAGTGGGATGAGGAAGGATGGAGCAAGGAAGGAAATAGTCACTCATTCTCAGCTGCTCACTGAGCTACCAACCCCACAGAAGAGATATCCGTCCTCTTTACAATAGTAGAAGCCAAATCTCAGAGAAGTCACATGGTTAACAGTGGTGCAGCCACATTGTCCCTATTTGTCTCGTTTGGGAGAAGCCAGAGACAGAGAAACTTCAACTATAGTTAGTGGGTGATGTCTGAAAGATCAGCAAGGCCTTATTCATCTTTGAGTCCTGCCTAACACCACGGGCTGTGGCCAGATCTCGGCATCGAAAATGTCTTTATCGCTGCAGAATGTGATGCAGCTGATGCCAAGAGTCATTTCTGCGAGCAATTGTAATAACTCATGGGAGGTACACAGGACTTTGGAAGGAGTCACCATTCCATACTAAGCAGGGCTGGTGGATACATGTGGGCCTTGTTAGCATCAAAGTCTTCCAACCAGCTCATCCAAAATTTGCAGGGACACGCCAATGTCAAGGGTCAACTGAATTCCACTGATTATTAAATCTCCCTTAGGCTGGAAATGTAGCTCAGTGGGTAGAACGCTTACCTAGCATGTACAAAGCCCTGAGTTCACTCTCCAGCAACAAGAAAACTGGACGCGACAGTGCGCACCTGTAATAGTAGCACCTGGGAAGTAAAGACAGGAGGATCAGAAGTTCAAGGGCATCTTCAGTCACATCACAAGATACACGAGACACTGTCAAAAAATAAAAAATAAAAAAACTCTCTCTCCCCAGCAATGGAAAAAGAAACCTGAACTTTTGACCTGTGAGTAAGGGTGAAGATATGAGTGGGCAGAGATCATGGGGAGATTCTGGAGGTTCCCCTGTCCCTGGAGGACCCAAGTACCTTCTCTCACTGACCACTTCTTCCCCACACTGTCTTCTTTTTATGGTTAAGAGCTGTGCCCCAGGAGAGAAGTTCTAATCCCTCTTGAACAGCCATAGCTGTCCACGGTTGCTTCAGTAGAGGAGGTGGCACCTCCAACCATAACAGCTACGAAACAGGCCTGAAAGTTCCTACTTCTCGTAGATAGAACTGGGCAAGTGGAAAGACACATACAATTGCAAGTGCAGAATATCAACAGCAGCCCATGCTAGTTTTTACTACATTTTCCCCAAATTTGACTAGGTGAAGAGGAAGTAAACTATTACCCTTAAGGAAGGACAGGATAAATCACATGACAATTAAGAGTAGCTGAATGGTGTAAAAAGGCTTAGAGAACACACTAAACAATCGTTTGAAGGGATATTTAAGTCATTATAGTAGACACTAACTATAAAACAAAACCACCTCTTTTTCCTGCAATCTCAAGAAAAATGTAACTTTTCCAACATGTGCTGCAAATAAGTTAACTAGGCCCCAACCATACCCAAGTGCCCCAAACCAGATTTCTTTTTTGGGATTATTTGGGGCTGAACTATACCCAGCCCTCAAATCCTAATCCTTAGTACCCCAGAATGTGACTGTATTTGAGACAGAGTCTTTAAAGGGGCAATTAAACTAAAATAGCATCATTAAGATGGGCCCCGATCCAATGTGACTGAAGTCCTAGTAAGAGGAGGCTATTTGGGCACAGACACACACAAAGCAAAAACCGTGTAAAGACATGGAAAGAAGATGTCCTCAAGAATAAACCACCATACTGACCCCTCGATCTCAGACTCCAGCCTCCAGAATAGTGGGGAAAATAAATCGCTATTCAAAGCCCCCAGGTTTACCATACTTAGTAATGGTAGCCCTAGCAGAGTAACCCCAATCCAGAAGTCTAGATGTTTGACATGGATCTATCCGAAACAACTGAAATCAATCTACAGGATGGTGACTTACTTCCCAGGATCCTTTCTATTCAACCTTCAAAGCCACTGGCACAGGGCACAGCCACCCTGGAACCTGATGGTTTAGCACCTCTTCTTACACAGCGCCAGGGTCCCAAGGATGAAATGAGTTCAGCAGGGGAAGAGCAGGTGTGCCTGCTCTTCTGCTTAACGAATGCCATTGGCCGTAATTAAATCCCTCATTCTGGGCCAACCCAACAGCTGCTTGAGCCATTTCTTCACTTCCGCCCCTCCTTCCAATCCATTCTCCGAGCGGTAAAGGGAGCTCTTCTCATCATTCACAAATCCCCGGGTTAAAAGCCTCAATGGCTTTGCACTGGACTCAGAATGAAATCTGGGATCCTTGGCACAGCACTGACAGTCCCACCAACTAAGCGCGATCAGCCACTCTAAGTCTGGGGTACTTCCTGCCTTTTGTATGCACCTGCCCAGAAGTTTCTGCAGTTACTTCCTGCTGGATCTTTGGACACAGAGACTGTTCCCTGGGAGTTACCCTTTCCATTTCTACACGTGGTCAACTCCTACTGGCCTCGGGGATCTCAGCTGCCTCAGGATGATATTCTCCATCCAGTCTCCCAACATCCACACTCCTCACCATACCTTCCTCCATCCTATCCCAGGCTACCCTTCTGCCCTGCAAGAACTACAACTTATAAATATTTCAGTCTCTCACTGTGAAGTCAAGGGTTATGTCTGATTTATCACCAGAGCAGCGCCATGGTTGAATGAATGGATGGGTAGATAATATAGAAGGTAAGAATGCTCTCCAGCCCTACACCGTGTTACATAAATGCTAATTATAATCACTAGACTCTAAGGTCTGTTAAAACAGAACCTGTGTCTTCCTTCCCCCCATGCCTCATTTCCTCAGAAGAAGGTAACTGAATTGATTAATGGATTCATTATTTGAAAATCACATAATGAATGGACTGCCATAGCAAACAATTTATGATTTATAGCAATGAGTGGGCTTTTCATGCATCTTAGTTCATGTTAATCTTAACAATGGCAGTGTAGGCATTTTATTCCCATTTTATAGAGGAAGAAACTGAGGCTGAGGTGTCAAATACACCACTCAAGTCTAAATAGAAAAAAAAGCCTCATAACTGTTCCATAATAGTTACGACAATCAAATTACTTAGTACTTGCCTTTCCTGGGCCAGTGGGGATCAATGACCGGCAAGGGTTAGGAAGATCTGTATACACGTAAATGAGACATTGTCCTGAAGCACGCCTTCCCATCCCCCAGCTCTCACAGCAACAGTGGCTGCCTGAACAAGACTGGCCCCATCAATATTGCATCACGGATGGGGGAGGGGCTTATAAGGCCCCGCCCCACCCCAAGAGCCATGGTCAGTTAATAGTTGCAGGAAATGGAGGCACGGTTCTCAGTGGTGTGGCCACAGGTACGTTGCCCTTAAGTGAGGAACTCCCAGGCCATGCTCATCCAGCAACCCTTACTGAGGGCGGTGGATTACAAAACAATGCAAAAAGACGTAGACACAGGAGGGAGATTCAGAAGAATGAACTCAGTGGGAGAGGAGGGTTGATTAAGAAAGTATAAACAGGGAGGACTTTGATGAAAGAACATTCTCTATAGGTATGATACTGTGAAAGATAAGGTTGTTGTGTTTTTTTTTAAAGGTTGTCCTGTAGATTGGTTTGGTAGCAGAAAAGGGGACTTTTTTAGAATGTGACTTTGCTGAGACACAAAGGGACAATTTTTCTACATATTCTAGCTTCCTCCTTGTATATCAAATCTTGAATGTGTGTGTATTCTGATATTTCACTCTAATCCTTTCAATTTAATCTAATTTGGGTAAAATTTCTATTAAAACTTCTTTGTTGTCTGTAACACAGTCTTATTCTTTTGCTTAATGAAAAATTATATTACTATGCTTTCTAGGGTTGGCCTCTCATTTACTAAATTAGTATTATTTCCAGAAGATTGGACCAGTATTCACAACAGATTATATTCTCTCTAGATATGATATTCACAAAGTAATTTTTCTAGGAAAATAGATTTTGCCACCCAGGTTGAAAGATGATGACAGACTGTGTTAAACAAAACATTCGTAACACATGTCATGGTTGAGGTCAGTATTTCTATTGTGTTAAAAAAATTCTCCTACAAATATATAAGAAAACATCAATATAAAAATGAGCCAAAAAACATGACCAAGAGTTCATAGAACACACACTGTAGAGCTAATAACCAAATAAAAAGATGAAAAAAATAACACTAACAAATTAATATACACAAAGAAGTTCTAGTATACAATATTGGTTTAAGAAATCCAAAACTTTAAGACTGGAAAGGGTTTTGAAGGACAAATTGTAACCATCAGCAAAAGTAACTTGAATATAAGTGTTTACCTTTGTTTCTACCTCTATTACCCTGTCTTTTTAGAATAGTAATATGATTATATGGGAGCAAATAAGCCATATACATATAATATTTTTACATTTGATTCAATAAATAAATACCATTTGCTTCAATTATATTTGCCACTGGGTGTATAACCAGATTGGATATAAGTTTTGTTTAGAAAATGTACTCAATAAGAATAGAGTTAATAAACAAATAAATAAATAAATAATACAGTTATTTAAATGAGAATGAAATGATGAGTGGCCAGATGAAGCCATGAGAACATTTGAGGGATGCACTAAATGTCATTTAGAGCCCTGCGGCCTGCTCCTTGAAACAAAGAATATGGACAAGGCCCATTAGTTTGGAGACAGTCACATAGGAGTTCTCAATTCTGATACTTGCTACCTATGTGCCTTTTCGATGGTTTCTTCAGTTGTCTGAGCTACATCTTTTAAAAAAACAAGTTCAAGTTACTTACGAGAAAATAAGTAAGAGAGCAAGAGTTAGGAATATACACTGTAATCAATAAATACTGGTCCCTCATGAACTTGTTCCAATAATCTATAGACCAAAGATCTATGCAGAAGGGGACGACCCTGAGTTTTGCTAAATCTCTTTCATTCTGGCAGCCATTCATGTTTTCATTGCTCTGTATCTGTTTCCCACCTTACTGGAGAGGCAGGCACTTTGTTTTAGGGGCACAAAATGCAATGAACAAGCTATTGAGGAGCTGTCTCAAAGTGCCTGTTAACATATCCTGTCACTTAGACATGGAAAGAATTGTTCCTGCACACTAGCATAGAAAACGAATGTCTCCAGTGAGACCAAGAGCGCGGTTTGTAAGAATACATTCAGCCCAGTGTGTGGGGCCACTGACTCACTCACCTTTTCTGGACCAACTGTCTAATCCTTTCAGCCCTGTGGTGAAAGTTTGATATTACTCTGCACATATTGACGCCAATGAGGAAGGAACTGGCTGGTTCGCGGTAACCAACTGACCCAAAGCTTTAGCTGTGATTGGCAAAGTGGCCGCCCCAGTTCACAGCAAGCAGTTTTAACATAGACTTGTGCCAGTTCTCATAAAGACAGGATATAAATCAGGGTGATTCAGAAGGAATGCTTGGTCAAGAAGCCTAAGGACTATTACCTTGATCAAAACCAATTATTCAAACAATTCACCAGGTCCTGGACAATATCTGGCATAAATCCCAGCCTGCTTGACTGGGTAGCTAACTCACAATTCCTACAGCTCCTACTACTACTACTACTACTACTACTACTACTACTACTACTAATAATAATAATAATAATAATAATAATAATAAAGCACCTGAGTCCAATAGGCCTGAATATCCTGGCCCAGAATTTAATAACTGTTCATTCTACAACTTTTGGTGAAGAAATTCTGTGTACCAGTTGCTCCACTAGAAACAGAGAATAGAGCAGTGAACAATCTACATCTGTCTGTCTCGGGGTTATATTCTCACATAGATGCAGAGACACAAAAGTAACTGAGAAAAATGTGAGTACCATCTGCCGAAAGTGCTGTGAAGAAAAGGAAAATAGGGATAGGTGCCTTGGCCCTTCCATAGCAAAATGACACACAGTAGGTAGTTTATGGGCAACAGAAATGCATTCCTCACTATTCTGAAGGATGAGAAATCCAAGATAAGTTGTCAGCATATTCAACGCCTGGTGAAATCCCAGTCCTTGCAGGTACAACCATCTGGGTGTGAAGAGGACATGCCTACCCCATCAAGTTCATTTATCAGGCCTAACCTCATCCATCGAGTTTCTTACTCCATGACATAATCGCCCTGAGAAGATCTCACCTCCATCTATTTTCATTTATTTTTCACTGATGTACAATAATTGTTCATGGAAGTGGGGATGCTGTCACCTTGTCCACTCAATTGTAATGTATACATAGTGGGAGCACACATTCAGAGAGAATAGCAACAGAAATGGGGACCTCTGATTGGGGTGCATGAGATAAAGGATGCTCACCCACATCTACAACCTCAGTGAGTTGGGAAGGTCATGCCAGATGGATAAGTGCATCAGCTATTCTCCCAGGTACAAAATAGATAGAATGAGAATGGAGATAGTGAATAAATGAAAAAAAAAAAGACATTTTCATTTTGTGCTAGACTTTGGTGTAAGAGTCTGGGTTAGTACTGTATGTGTACTAACATATGCATGCTCTCTGCTTTATAGGGTGCTTTAAACATTTACAAGAATGTGATAAGTTGAGCTTGCAGTTTTAATTAAATATTTAGGGATCTTAGCTTTTACCAGCAACTCTTATTTACATGTTTGGGAAAATATAATTTGTTAAATTCATAACTTTCAAATTTATTTGTAATATAAACAGTATATCAAGAGTTTGAATACAAAGCTTTTATACTTTAAAAATACTCACTGATTAATAAATTCATAAAACTAATAATACATATGTAAAAGCACAATGAGACTTGAATGTTTCTCTCCACAAACAAAGGCCCTCAATTTTGTTATCTGTGATAAAACTAAGACAGCGAACTTAAGTGATTTAGCCTCATGAGTGATGAGGTCACCAAAGACTTGACCATGACAACTAATATCTCTCCAACAAAGACAGTAAATGTTTAGAGTGATGAACATAAAACTTGGCACAGAAGAGCACTTAACACCCCTCTCCTCCTACCCCAGCCTAAGTCAACCCCAAGTGTTATCAGGGTGATTGAGGATCCCATGCCAACACAACAATCATTCTAACAGCGTGAGCTACTCCCAACTAAGAACGCTTCTCTTCTCTCTTCCCTCCTACCACACACACTCATGGCATGTCACCCATCAAGAAGGACTTAGTAGACACTTGACCTATAGAAGGTCCTCCAATGAACTGTGCATTCTCTATTCAGCACTGTGGGTAATTATCTCTCAACAGACCAGAGCTGTCCCCTTGATGCACTTATAATGCAGAAGTGAACCTTGAGGTCTTTCAAAGCAAGTTAAAGGCCCTTGTCCAGGTTAAATGGGTTTCTTGGAGCTCTCTCGCTGTGGGAAAACAAGCCAACATGAGAACAGAGTGACTGCTTTCAGGAATTTGTCACACCACAAGACCCCTATGCTATGTAGAAGACAAAGACAGCCCAGCACTGAAGGAAGGAAGGGACCATCAGCCCTTAGGTAGCTCAGTCTTTAGTGGGGATGTATGAACAGTAAATCCTTAGGCTATCTCTAGTTTCAGCTGCCAAGGTAACTATTGTCACACGAGGGACCTCAGCAAATGGAAACTGCCCAGCTAATGTCACTAGCCCCAGAACTTGGAGCCATCAGAATAAACCCCTGTTTTTAAAACATTTTGCTTGTGTTTTTTATGCTGTGATGAATAAACAGTGATTACCCTGCAAACATTGCCTTTGGCATTTTCTCCAATGTATTTTTCAGTTAATAAACACTGTGTGTACCTAGGTGTTAACTTTCTATTCTTGAGTGGTCAGTCAGCCATGTTCATTTTCACTCTACCCATACTCAAGAGTATCAATAACACATCCTTTATCTAATATTTCAAAATTATCACCTATTAAGATACCCAGACAAAGAATATTTTCTTTCTCCTTTTCCAGGAAACAGTTGAAAACTAACTTAATAATGAACATTTTCCAAGCAACATTCCACTCTAGAACTCATGGGAGTTATAAAATAACCCCAAACTAAGAGGGTGGAATGGCTCACCCTTTAAATTCTTTATATCTTGAAGTCTTTGATTTAAGTCATTATTTAAAAAAAAAATCAAATCACTCAGTGCTCTTAATAAAGCATTATTATTTTAAGGAAAAGGATAAAACTTTCCAAATGCGAATGTTTAGCTGGGGTAGAGCTAAGACATTAGCCAGGAGATGGATGGCTATGGTATCACAAGATCACTGGAACCGAATTCCCATTAGATTAGTCTTTACTCGGAATGAATGTTTGTAATTATGAAATGAAATAAGTTTTAATTTAAAGTGCCTAAAAAGGGGAAACCAAATATTGTGTAATTGCAGAAGAAGAAATCTGAGATGGAAAACAAGATAGTGTTATTTACAAGTAAAAGGGCTTTGGGGGGATTATGGGGCTTTAATGTGCATATTTGTAGGATTTGGGGTGGCAGAATTTGGAACTAAAATATTTTTCATCAGTGCTTATTTACACTGTGCATGCAAGAAACGGAATCCCAGACACATCTGATATCGGGCTGATTTAAACCTTTTATATCCCTACTAAATCTGAAAAGACTCAATGTTAGCCACACATAATGGAAGTAATCATGGGGTGTGATAAAATGACTATTTGAAAACCACATGCGACTTTTAGGCTCAAGTCCAGAACTATAAAATCCACCTAGAGACATAATGAGCCTTCCTTCTAGAAGGAGTGAAAGCAGCCAGGGGGAAACATGTCCTTACTGTCTCCACAGCCCTTACCACCTGAACACAGCCCCTGGGTGGTTTGGCAATGCTTCGTCACAGAGCTGCGCACAAGTGTCGTTTTGCTCCCCTGTGGTACAGCCATCGCTTATGCTTGGCAAAGGGAGACTTCAGTGACTTTTTGTCTCTATTTTCCATTTCCTCTGTCCTCTTTCCCAAAGCCTCACTTCTCACAGACAAGAGTCCGGCCGGCGCCATGAGAGACAAGTCTGTCAAGGACCTTCCCCACACGCTGTCCTACTCAGTTCTGGAGGCTCCTAATCTTTGACTCCAATCTTTTCTGAGATGAAACTCGAATTTCTCTCTCCTACGTGGATCCTCGATTTAAAATTTCATATATATGTGTGGATGGGTGTGGGAACAGGTCATGAAACTGGAAAGAGAGCCTAAGAGGAGAAGGAGGGCTCTGAAGAGACAGCGAGAAAGCAGTAGAACTGATGTGATACAAAAGTAGAGGGGGAGCTGTTGGGGATAGGGAGGAGAAGAGGAGAAAGGGACAGGAGGGTCAATGAGAGACACCGATGTATGAAAATGCCATGATGGGTCATCCAGCAAGATGTGTCAGTGAGTAAAAGTTCTTGTCACCAAGCCTGAAGATTGGAGTTCAATCACCGGGAACCACATGATGGAATATGAGAATTAACTCCTGCAAGTTGTCCTCAGACCTCCACAAGCATGGGTGGACTCTCAGCGCGTGCGCGCGCACGCACACACACACACACACATACACACACACACACACACACACACACACACACACACTTTAAAACACACTTTCTAATTAAGGCTCTCCTTTCTCATGCAAGCACATCACAGTGTATACTGAACCTTCCTTTCCTTTCAAGGCATTGGCTCCTTTCAAAGAACAGTAAAGACAGCTTATGGGTCACAATGTATTTCAGTTCATTTATTGCACAATCGTCATGAGAAAAATGGGAGCCTACAAACTAGGGTGTGGGGGTGTAAGTCTGTAATCTCAACACTTTGGGGACTGAGGCAGGAGGAGTGCTATGAGTTTGAGGCCAACCTGGTTTCATAGCAAGTTCCCAAGACACTGAATCAAATAAATAAAGTGTTATCTAGGCCAAGTACTGCATTTCCCAGAATCCCTTGTGGTCTGGTGTGACTGTGCCTGGATTCTGGCTATGGTATACAGACAGAAGTGATGAACACGACTGTTCAAATCTGGCCCATAAGAACTTTCCATTAAGCTCTTCTCAATGTTCCTTCCCCTAATGCATCCTAGAAGAGAGGGAACTCAAGATGATTTGGCGAATCTTCTTCACCTGAATAACGGTCGCCCTAGGTCATATGTTCTCTCCCAGTGTTGAAAACAAGCAAAAAATGCACATCTGGGAGTTTGCTTATTTTTGCTTTCTCTTTGTTAGTTTTGTGTTTGTTTTGAAATTGCAATTATACTGCCCTAAACACTAATTAAGTCAAAGGAAGCCTTTTCTAATGCTAGAGACTCAGACAGCAGGGGAAGATTGGGGAAGGTCAAAGAAACTTCCTGCTTCCCTGTGGATTAGTGGCTTCAAAAGTCACCTACAGAACTAGGGGAACAGCTCAGTCTGTAAAGTGCTTCCTGCCCAAGCATGAAGTCCAGGGCTGGGATTCCTGTAACCCACATAAAAAGGCAGGCACAGCAGCACACACCTGTAATCCTGGCACTGGGAAGGCATAGAAAGACAGATCCTGGGAGCTCACAGGCCAGCTAGTCCTAGCTGAACCAGTAAGCTCCAGGTTCAGGGAGGGCCTTGTCTGAAAAGCAGGGTGGGAAGGAATTGAGGGAGACACCCAACATTAACCTCTGGCCTCCACACACATGCACATATGCACACAAGTCACCTATAAGGGTGGAAAGATGGCTCTGTCAGGAAAGTACTTGCTAAATAAGCATGAGGACCTGATTGATTCCCAGGACCCACATTAAAGAAAGTAAAAAGGCCAACCTTTCCATGATGGTATGCATTTGATATCTACCATGGGAGAGGTGGAGACATGGAGATCCCTTGAACTCAAGAGCCAACTGGCTCTGCCTAATCCGGGAGATCCTGGCCAATGATAGTCCCTGTCTCTAACAACAAGGTGGCAGCTCCAGAAGAATGATACCCAAGGTTGTCCTTTGATGCCCACACACATGTACACATACAAAGCTGTACACACACACACACACACACACACACACACACACACACACACACACACGTACAAACAAAGAATAAATGAGTCATCCATCTATCTATGCATAGAATCACTTTAATGTTCTTGGCCAAGGAGCCTCCTTCAGGTAGTTTCTTCCTGTCCACTTTAAGCAGTCATTGTTGAGACCATTCAACAAGGCTCCCCAGTATTTCAGTTTAGAAGTTCATTGACCAATGAATTCCACAGCCTCATGATATTATCATCCTTCACTCACTCAATGTTTCATTAAATATCTCAACTGATGAAACATCCCAATTTTCAAGTATTGTGCCAAGCATTGACTAAACACAGACAGCTCACTGCTCACTGCTGCCAGGAGATGGGAGAATGGTCATGAGAACAGTTAGCAATTAGAAAACACTAAAGTGGGGTCACAGTGCAGGTACCACAAGTTGGGCATATGTATTATGCTAGACACCATGCTCAGAACATGATCTTTACTGTTTTATTTAATCGGCCCAACAACCCATCCCCATTTAGTAGAGAAATCAAAACTTAGCAATATCAAGCAGCAATCAGAAGTTACACAAATAACTATTTTGCTACTGGCCTGTTTTCCAACACTTAAGTAAAATATCTGAGGCAGGCTAACTTCACAAAGAAAAGAGGTTTCTTTGACTCTCAGTACTGGAAACTAAAGAGTATAATGTCAGCCTAAGCTTGGCTCTGGTGACGATCTCACAGTGGCTAGTGGCCAAATGATGGAAGTGTGTATGGAAGAGGTCACATCACAAAACACAAAGTCAGAAGGCAGTTTGGGGCCAAGCTTACGCTTATCACAACTCATTCTCAGCAGGTTGCAGAGTCCCAGGAGAGCTACCTTAATCTCATCTGAAGGCAGTTTCCTCTGTGATCTGAGGCTCTTCTACTGGGTCCCACTTCTTCAGGGTCTCAACCATTTCTCAGCATCGCCACATTAAAGAGCAAGTTCCTATCATGACGCCTTGGCTGCCACCCTGAAACCATCTGCAAAGCATTGCAACTACTGTCAGGGTCAAGAGTGAATACGAAGTTCTATCTGATTCCAAAGTCATTTACAAGTTGTGTGAATTGTGACAAATTGGTTAAATGCCATAAGTCACTATTTCTAATCTGAGATGCCATCTCGGTCCTAAGGAAAATAATTTCCATAAGAATTAAATTGCAGGGCTTAACTGTTTGCACACCATAGGATGCTTGATATACACTATGTTCCTATAGTATTTTGTTGTATATGTGCAAAAATCTGATCCCCGTGACTGAGTTGCTTCTGGAATGGTAGCAGAGGGAAAAAGGAGCTTAAATAAATATTTAGTGTTTATATTGTGATCAGATTTTGCAGATGGTGTTTCTTACAGCACTGCTTTAAAGCTGCAGATGTAGCTCAGATAGTAGAACACTTGCCTAGCAGGAACAAAGCCCTGGGTTTGATCCCCAGTACTGCATAAACTAGATATAGTGGTACAGCTATAATATTATAGTGGTACACACCCATAATATCAGCACTCAGAGGTAGAGGCAGGAGGATTGGAAATTCAAGGTCATCCTAAGCTACAAAGGGAGTTTGGGGTTAGCCTGGACTACATGAGATCCTGTCTCAAAGAAGAAGAGAATGAGAGGGAAGGAAGAAGAAAGACTGCTTGCCTTCACACATGCTGAGACACAGTTGTGATGAGGTGACTGCCAGTTTTCACATGTCAGAGCGGGACCCTGTTTTGTGAGCCTGTGTGCAGCTTCAGCTCTCGGAGGTCCCAAAAAAGAGCAGCTCCTCTCTTCTGAGTTTCTGTGCGCGGTGAGATGGATCCTATCAAGAGCCCACTCAGGAGAGCCTGGCTTTGTGCCCCACACCACTTAACTGAGTTACCATACTCCATGTGCTTATCGGGGCTCAGCCATGGACTTTGAGCCAAGAAAACCCTTGAGAACTGAGAAATACACACGTGGAAAAGAGCCTGAGACTTTTCAGAGAAAAAACTGAGAGGGAATGACCCTGAGAAACAGGTGACAAAGCTGGTCAGTGCCTGTGGATTACAGATTTGGAGACTTTGGGAATCTTTATCTCATGCTAAGGCTTTTAAGCATTATCTGAAAAAAGATTTCAGTTGAGCTGGGCTATGAGGTGTTTATGAGTGAGTCTTTGTGAGTCCATTTTCTAAGTTAAAACTTTTACCAGTACCTAGTTATGAGACACTGGTCAAGTCTCTGAAGCTCTCTTTACTGTAAACATGAAGTATTATCTCACCTACCTTCTAGGGTTAACAGTATTTCAGTTTGAAAACATTTATCAAGATGTCTAGCATTTAAGCAATGCTAAGCAACTTCAGACATTTTCCAGAGCAGGTTTTAAATAGAGTTTTACAGGCTAGGAGGGATCCAAAATTGAACACGCCATTATCCTCACATCCCTGGCCACAGACAAAGCATTTGAGGAGGAAGAGATGGAGGAAGAAAAGCAGTGATGAGGTTGACTTAGACAAACTGGTCCTCTTACCCCTACCACCCAGAGTCCCAAAAGCCTTCGGACTTTTCTTCCTCGCAAACCTGTTTTGGTGACGGATATAGGGTTGACAGTCCACTGTAGTGTGATAGTAAACTACCATGATCACTCTTTCAGGGATATTGACATTTTAAGCAGCACTGTCAAATGCAATCTGTTTTGCTTACAAGGGCTAGGGGGAGTTGTGTTCAGGGGAAGGGTCATGATTAATGTATATGATTAACTTATGCGATAACTTGTGTGAGGCGAAGGAGGGTAGGTAAATGGGATTCAGGCTTAGAGCTGGAAGACAGCAGAGGGTCCCTCAGCAGCAGCAGCCTTAAAACCCCACCACAGAGAATTTCATTGAATAAGGATAATAGACATTGCTATGCTCTAAACTGGGGATGCTCCCCGTCATAAATTCATTTAAAGAAACCCTAACTCCTAAATTAATGGGATTTAGAAGAGGGACCCTGGGGAAGGTGATTAGGTCATAAGAATGGAGCCCCCACGGATAGGATTAGCTCCCTTAAGAAAGAGGCCCAGGAAACAACCCTGCTACTTCCTCCATGAGAGGACATGGGGGACAGCATCATCTGTGAAGCTGGAAATGGGGTGTCACCAGATGGGGACTCTTGTAGCACCTTGATCAGTGGCCTTCCCAACCTCCAGAACTATGAAGAATAAATTTCTGTTCTTTATTTTAAGATTTATTTATTTATTATGTATATCAGTGTTCTATCTGCACGTATCCCTGCAGGCCAGAAGAAGGCACCAGATCTCATTACAGATGGTTGTAAGCCACCATGCGGTCACTGGGAATTGAACTCACAACCTCTGGAAGAACAGCCAGTGCTCTTAACCGCTGAGCCATCTCTCCAGCCCAATTTCTATTCTTTATAGGTGATGTAGTCTATGGCATTTTGCCACAGAGGTACAAATAGGCTTCTCCCATTTGCTAAATGCTTACTGTGGAACAGTCGTCTAAGAGATTTTCCCACTGCATACTCACCCACCACAATGGGGTTTTGTAGTAGTTCATCCCACCTCACCCCTTGTATGAATGAGGAAATTGGGCATAAAGAAAAACTAAAAGGCTCCAAGCCCACTAGCACATGATATAGAAGGAGTCAAATGCAGGCTGGCTGCCAAAGAGAGCATCAAGTCTCAGCCACTCTGTGTCTCTGCCTCTCTCCTCTCTCTCTCTCCTGCAGTAAAAAAGGCTCCTTGGAGGACTGAGCCTTACAATCGCACTCACGGTATGTTTGGGGCAAGTCAAACTCCACTCTGGTTTGGAGTCTCCCTCTTTACAAAGTAATATGATTAGACTAGACTGTCAAGGCTCAATCCTGTGGTTCAGATAAAAATAAATTTTTTAAATAAGTAGATGTGCTGGTCAATTTTATGTCAACTTGACATATGCCAGAGCAGTGGTTCCCAACCTTCCTGATGCTGGGACCCTTTAATACAGTTCCTCATGTTGTGGTGACCACCAACCATAAAATTATCTTTGTTGCTACTTCATAATTATAATTTCGCTACTGTCATAAATCATAATGTAAATATTTTTGGAGACAGAGGTTTGCCAAGGGGGTCATGATTCACAGGTTGAGAACCACTGGACAAGAGTCATTTGAGAGGCAGGGACCCACATTGAGAATATGCCTCCATAAGAAAGGGCTATAAACAAGCCTGTAGAGTACTTTCTTAATTAGTAATTAATGTGGAAGGACCCAGGCCATTGTGGGTGGTGCCATCCCTGGGCTGATGGTCCAGGGTTCTATAAGAAAGCAGGCTGAACAAGCCATGGGAAGCAAACCAGTAAGCAGCACTTCACGGCCTCTATACCAGCTCCTCCCTCCAGCTTCCTGCCTTATTTGAGTTCCTATCCTGACTTTCTTCAATGATAAACAGTGCTGTGGAAGTGTAAGCCAAATCAACCCTTTCCTCCCCAACTTGCTTTTGGTCATGGTGTTTCATCACGGCAATTATCACCCTGACTAGGGCAGTGGATTTCATATTCTTTTAAAGAAACCTAGCAACACTGGTGAGGTGGCACACATCTTTAATCCCAGGACTCGGGAGGCAGAGGCAGATGGATCTCTGAGTTCGAGGTCACCTGGGTCTGCAGAGTGAGTTTTAGGACAGCTCGGGCTACACAGAGAAAACCTGTTTGTGGAGGGGAAGAGAGAGAGAGAGAGAGAGAGAGAGAGAGAGAGAGAGAGAGAGAGAGAGAAAGAGAGAGAGAGAGAGAGAGAGAGAGAGAGAGATCCAACACTTGGCTCTGAAGAGATCCTGCTGCCCTGTTCAAGAGTTATCTCCTGGCTCAGATGTGGTGGATCAGTTTGGGTAAAAGAAAAGAAAGTAAAGGTCACATAAGGCACACCTGGCTCCTCCACCTTACCCTATTCCTCATTGTCAGCTCAAAACTGTGAAGGTGGGGAGAGGGGAGCATCTTGGGAGCTCTCCTAAGTGACTGGCTCTCATCAAGTTGGGTCTACTGAACTGGTCCCTGATTCCTTTCACATGTCATAGTATTTAGCCAAGAACTAGGCTTATAAACACTCATTGATTCATTGACTAAGAAAGGCATGGTGTCGTGTGCCCGAAGTTCTTTTTATTAAAGCTAATCTGTGTTGGAATAAAGACACTGTTTGAGATTTGCTCATGAAAAATGCATCTTCATCATCTAGCAAGTCAGGGATTTAGCAGAATGTTTCTACGTGCTCTGACCTGACATCTTTCTGGACAGATCTAACGACACATACGCCATCCCCCTTTCTTACTTGCTACTCAAACTGTCAAGGGGCTAATAAGAAATGAGACTGTCTGACCGCACCCTGGACCTCTGAAATAGAATCTACATTTCGACAAGCCTCTCAGATGATTCGTTAGCATGCTAACTTTTGAAAGGCAAGGCAGAAGAGTAGGCAAGCCTCACTTGACGTATCAGGCTGTCCAAAGGATTTCTCACTCAAGGACTTGGGACATAGCACAATGGGAAAGCACTTACCCAGCTTACACTAAGCCCTACATTTGATCCCCAGTACAGGAAAAGAAATTAAAAGAATTTCTTGCTTAAAATTTGAAGCTTGCTTTACATTTCTGAAATTAGTGTGAGCCTATACCTGCATACAAACACACACACCTAAATGCACACAAAGGTACACACAGGCACACACATATACATGTGCACACACATATACATGTACATACACATGAATACTCAGAAGTTTTGTCCTTACTCTTCAGTCTCCTATATGAGAAAGGACAGATATGCTTTTTATTGGAAGAAAGAAGGGGGGGAACAGGGAGGGAAGAGCAGCAACTACCACCTATTATGATGGCCTGGCAATGTGTAAAAGAATGATTAAAGAAATCAAGAAAGCTCTTGCTTTACATGGGCTTCTAGAAAGTCTGGGAAAACACAATGGTAACATAGACCTTTTCTCTTTTCAATTCTGGGGCAGGGGGACAACGTTTCAAAGAATGATAACCACCTGCACTCCCTCATGATAGATTGTTCACATAACTAAACATTATGGGTACAGTTGGCATCAGGAGTAGCTGCATCCAGAGGCTGAATCATGTCCTCAGAGGTGCAACCATCTCTAGTCCTTGGATATTCCTCTGCTTCGGCTTTATTCTTAGATAAGTACTCTTAATGAGCATATTACTGTGGCTGTCAGCTGGCAACCACCTATCAGAAGGAACGGAAGAAAGTCTCTCTTGACGGTCACTCCTAAAGCTTTTTCCCATTGACCTGACTCGTGTCATTTGACCAGCTCGGAAGCAGTGACTCTGGCTGCTGGGGCTGCACTGGGCTTCCTACTCTGACTTATTATTGTAGTCGTGCAAGCTTGCTCACTTTGGGAGAGTCTGCAGATCGTGGTACCATGGCCCAGCAGTAAGGCAGGGGCATTTCCCAATACAAACAATGATTATCGTCATCACTATACCTGGAGAAATCCACTCACTTACTCAGTGCAGGGACCTTTCATTGTTTTCTGAGAAATCTTCCTTCCTGAGGAAGCCCAACAGAGAAGTCTATAAATACCTCTATCTATGTGACATGATGCCCAAAGTAAAATAGTTAAACCACCTGGGCTGGTGTGAGACCAGGCCAGGTGACCTATTCTAGACTTTGTATGAATTTCAAAAAGCAAGTTTAAAGAAGGAGGAGGAGGAGGAAGAGGAGGAGGAGGAGAAAAAGGAGGATGAGGAGGAGAAGAAGAAGAGGAGAAGGAAGAAGAAGAAGAGAAATAAGGTCAGAAAGAGTTAAACATCATTTTTCTATGGCTTCTATATTCATTTCAGATTCTGACTGGGGTCCGGATTTTGTTTCATAAGGATGATACACATATAAAAGAAAGAAAATAAAAAGAAAAAAATCCTTTTTCCACAGGAGGATCTCAATCCCATTACTGCCTTTCTGCAGCTGTTTTCATTTGTTCAGATGGACACTAGAAACCACATCTGGTTGGTACTGTTCCCCCTGGATCTCATGATGGACAAGCAGCTTTCTAACTGTCTTCCTTGGCTCTCTGGAATGAGGCCTTGGAGAAAAAGGAACTAGAAAACAGGATGCTTTTAGTCAGCTAGACCTGGAGAAGGCTGAGCATGGTCCACGGCAGTATCAATCAATTCCAAACACACCTTATAGACAGATGTCCAGGTGAGGTCTGGCCACAGTTCCTCATCAACCTGAATAGAGTGGAATCAAAGCTTGGGTCTCCCCACACATAGAAGACCTGATATATACTTCCACCTGCTGCATTAACCGTTCGCATGAATTTAACTCCTTCCTGCTGTGGCAGCCAGAAACAGATGTGGATGAACAGTATTGTGTTAGAATTTTATCAGATTTATTCCCAGGCAACTTATGGAGTCTCAATGAAGATTTTCGGGGACACACTGACAAAAGTTTACCCACAGAATCCACAAAAAAAAAAAAAATTAAAAATTGGAAAAAGTTAATTGACAACATGGCCAGCTTGCTCAAGATGAGTGCCTACCTATCAGAGAGGACACGGGGGTGAGGACAGGAGGAGGCAGGGTCGGTCAGGGGACTGCTCCCCTAAGTAGCATCATCTGTCACTTGCATCCTAAGGACCTTTCTCCTCCCAAGTTCCCGCCTTTCTCCTTCCCATAAAGTGCTTATCCTTGCTGAAGGATTCGGCTTACTTCCCTTTTCCTCCCTTAACAGAAGGGAGGAAAACTGAGGAGAAACACTAAATGAATAACAATGATGACCTTCAAACTGCTGAGCTTAGAGGTCCTGCCTGCCTCTGTGCTTCTAGCAATCTCTCAACAACTGATTAAAGGATTAACTATCCAATTTGCTCAAAAGAACACAAGATTCATATACTCATAAGGTCCGGGAAGACACACACCTGAATTAACATAACAATAACCTGCACCAGCGGGATCAGACAGAAAAGTAATTCCCATTCACAGTTCAAATTTTAAAACTAACTCTAAAGTTGGAAATAGGATCTACCTTGCCACACACTCTAACAACAATAAGAATACATGTTGATATTATCCCTGCTTCTGTGGCAAGCAGGTCTAATTAAAAATGAGAATCATACATCCACAGACTTGCAGTTTAACACCTGGCTTATCTACACATTCTATTAACGTGTAGATTAATATTAATTAATAATTAACCTTAAAGGACTCCATCTGATTGTGACTGGCATGCAAAAGAGGTGAATTCCCAGTTGCAACAGAACCCACAGCCCGGTTAGCACCACCCTACATCCCGGAGATCGGACTGGAAGGGTGTCATCTTGAGCAGTGAGCTCAACCCAGGGAGGCGGATGCTAGACAAACAACATAATCCCAGGCTTTGGTTGTTGAACCTGGCCCCACCTCAACTGTGCAGAACTGTTTACTCAAAAGGACTAGACTCACATTCCCTGTGTCAGTACAAGTGAAACACCCATTTGGGGAGGATCAGATGACAGGGTTCAGGTATGGGAATGGGATGATCGGCTCCTGGGGAAGTCTCCACAAGCAAGTCAATGCAGGCAGATGTGCCCCTGGGAACTGGCAGTGGACCACGGGCTAATCTGTTTGTTGATATGTGACAGTCTTCACAGGGAGATCAAAGGGCGGGGAGAGAATCCACGACTACCAAGACTTCTGATCTAACATCAAATTCCACCTTGGGAGAACTGACCTCTGCCCTTTAAGATTTAGCTAAGGAAAGAGGAAGAAAGAAATAGAAGTTTTTAGTATCAGAAAGTAAAGCTGGTGTCTATAAGCAAGCAAATAACAATTTCATCAGGCCTGTTGATTTTCTTCAGGGCAAAAGAGTCTTGGCCCATCCTCCCTGGTCTTCCATCTTGTCAGTTAAGAAGAAAGGTTAACCAGTTGTTGATTTGGTCTTAAGTTTCAGTACCTCAAATATATGGTCCAGGGTTTCCTCATCTTCCTCTGCCATTCAAAGTGCTGGTGAGTGTTCCCTCCTTCTTCAGAAAACAAGTTTACACTCCCTACTACACTCTTCCAAAGCATCACCCCTGCTTGGAGTCCACTCGCTCTCCTTAGATGTGCCCTCATGACTCTGAGATGCAGTCTTTCTTCTCCTAAAGCCTCTGTCAGGTCAAAGGTAAAAAAAAATCCTTCCAGAAATTTCTACCATACCATAGCCTAAGCAACTCCCTTGAGTAGTAACCCATTCCTTTCTCTCAGCTGGGGTTGGCTATTTTGTGGGATCTTTGTTAATATGTACATGTCCCTTGTATGGGTGGAGGGCACATCCTCCGCGACCCCATCGAAGCGGGGCCCACCCATTTCTCTTCTGTGGTCTCAGCTAGCTAAGCCCACAGCACCAAGCCCAGCTTCTGTTTACATCAAGATCAAACCTACAAATGACGGCGTGTGTGATGTGGGAAGATCAAGGACAGACCGAAAGGAACTAATCCAATTAGCAGCAGTCAGAGGCTTTCCCTAATTCCGGCCAGTAATCCACATGTAAGTAGTGAGCACAAATGATTTGGGTTTTGTTGTTCTTCTTGGTTCAGTTCTGGTGAAAGCATAGAGGTCACATTGACATACCACAACACTTTTTTTTTCTATTTATTTGCCTCTCAAGTCTTCTTTCTAGCTACTAAAACATAGACCAATAGTCACTGGCACATGCTAGTGAGGATGTAGGGAAAGAGGAACTCTCATTCACCGTTGGTGGGCACGTAAATCCATATAATCACTCAGGAAGTTGATATGGAGACTCCTCAGAAAACTCAAACTAAATCTATTATATGACCCAGCTGTACCACTCCTGGCCCAAAGGACTCATCATCCTACTCCACGGATAAATGATCAGCCATGTGCATGGTCATCCTCTTCACAGCTGCTAGGAAAGGAAACACCCTAAATGTCCTTCAGCGGATAGATGGATAATGAAAATGTGACTCATAGACACAATGGAATACTATTCAACTGTAAAGAAAATTGAAATCATGAAATTCCCAGGTAAATTGATGAAGCTAGAAAATATGATCGTGAGTGAGGTAACCTAGAAGCAAAGAGACAAACACTACATATTCTCTCTCAACTATGGTTCCTAGCTCCAGATCTTCTGATGTGAATGTGGAGCAACCACAGAAACCAGGAAAGTACACAGGGGTTATGGATGTGGGGAGGGGGGTAGTGCTTGAGAGGAGACTATCAGGCAGGATTCAAGTGATAGGAAAGGGGAACAGAAAATGAGGAGGCGGGCCCTCACTGGGGTGAGTGCTGAGGTCAACACAGAAGGAAAGAGGAAGAGGAACAATTAACAGGAAGGTTGTTTGATACAACCTCAAAGAATCATATTATTTTATATGTACCTAAAATTATACACAATGCATATAAGTGTGTATATACATACATACATACATACATACATACATACACACATACATATATATGTGCATGTATGTGTATATACACACATATATGTACATACACAGATGTGTATTTACGGAAGTTCAACCACTTGGGCTGACAGTGTTCCTCATAAGAACCATAGACTAAGAGAGACCACAGTACCAGGCATAAGAAATCTCCTTCAAAATGGTTGGTCAGGGTAGTCTAAGTGACTCCCCACACAACACAGACTCTTGCTCTTGCCCTTGGCTACCTCTCAGAGGTTGAAAATAAAAGGTCTGCTTCTGAAGACACCACACACTGAGGAAATGGGGCTGGGATGATTTGAGCTGGCTCTATCCTGAAAGCCTCTTCTCTGCACTCTAGCTTCCACGATACCAGAAAACATTATGCAAGCCGCCAAAGTGAGGAAGCAATCGAAAGGTCCCACCCAGTCGCAACACCTATGAACCACAACAATGATCAACATGGAAAAATATCCATAAAGGTGCAATAAGTGATACTCACATGTTGGTGGTAACCAAGAGCTGTCTAATTGGCTGTAAGACCAGGAGGGAAATCATGCCTGGTAAGGAAAACCTAGGCAGCTTCCCAGGGCTACTATAGTTATGTTTCTCAAAAGAGAGTCTACTCCCACCACTCTGCCAGGGCAGCATGATTCCTAACTATATTCTAAATCTCATCCTTAGAGCCACAGAGAAGCATCGCTACTGCTGATCATCAAAGATGCCTCTCTTTAGAGCAAATGGAGACAGCCACAGAAAACCACAAATCCAGAGATCAATGGATCATGAGGAACCCAGCCCCAAAGGATACCTATACGTCACAGCTCCTGCACATAGGCATCAGGAAAGACTGCAGGAGGGGGAGGGGGCAGAAAGATTGTAAGAACCAGAATACCAGGAAGTCTGCTACAAAGCAATCTCTCCTAGAAATGTCTTCATAAGCAGGCCTGAAACAATGATGGTATCAACCGACACGCTAACTCAGAAAGTGGGAATCTCAGAGTCCTAACCCTATACAGAGAACCATAAGTGACTAATGACTGCACAGAGAGACGGGGTTGGCCTCTCCCAGGGATGAGCCCCCTAGCTGATAATACAAAACAAAGTGGTCAGCTCCGAAATCATAAACACACAAACAACCAAAACGGACTCAGCAGGTTGTATTTATATATGTACATAGCAATAATCATCAAATAAAAAGAGGCTATCAATTTGAGAGCGGCGAGCACATGGAAGGAATTGGAGGGAGGAAAGTTGGGAGGGCCTGAAGGGAGAGAGGACAGTGAAATAGAAAAGTTAAATTAAGTTAGAATCTTAAAAGATTGGAAATTTATTAATTCAATTATAAATTTATTGATTTAATTAATTAATTTAATTGTGTCACTATTACTACATGAAGTTCCAGGCCAACCTGAGCTGAATGAAACCCTATCACAATTTTAAAATATATGTATATCTCGTATTTTATATTTATACAATAACTTTATTTTTATATAATATATAAAGTTAAAATTACGTCCTCTTCGTTTTTACCCTTTCTGCACAGGAATTCCTCTACTACAATTAGAGAATTTGGCAACATTTAACTGGCAAAAATCAAAAAGCGTGTCATCGTGACAGAGCAAAGAAATCCCATTTACTCCCGTCATTCCTTTCCATGGTCATTTAGAGCAGAAGGCTGGTCAGTGGGAAGCAGTATTCTGAGATGAGTGAGGGTAAGCTCTTGGACTTGTTTATTCTGTGTGTCTGACCCAATGACTCCTTTGTCCCAGAAGAAAAAACATGAAAGTATGTGCCTTTTTGGAATGAATCCCTGGCACCCTATCAAAATCAACTCAAACCCCGTAGAGGTTTGCTGCTGTCAGGGTGGACCCCAGCCAGCTGAAGGGACAAACAGCATGAGGACGTTCTGAGCTTCTGTGCATGGGGGAAATAAGAACAAGGTCACATGGTCACTGGGAGTGGGAGTTATGTGGAGGCAAGGACGGGGAGGACAGCTCAGACAGACTCTGCCCAGCCAGCACCTCTCATTCCCAGAGCCGTCAGAGCACCGTGGGGCTTTGCCATGTAAGAATAGCCAAAAATGATCCTCTTTTTGTGCTGATCAAAGTGATTTCCCAGCAGGGCTGCTTTGAAAAGCATCACATAAGTGTGAAATCCGTGCTCAAACCCACCTCCTCCGTGCTCCCCAGCTTCCCTGTAATGAGCAGGTGATTTACCCAGCAACCTCAGACTCAAGAATTAACTTTCAGCAAGTACTTGGCGAGTATGTGTGTGTGTGTGTGTGTGTGTGTGTGTGTGTGTGTGTGTGTGTGTATGCATGTGGTGTGTGGGGGTGGGGAGTACATTTATTTGCTGGGGACACAAATGGATTTAGACAACTTGACTTTTATCAGGTAGCAGGGGCACAGGTTTCAAGGCAACACATTCATGGTTTAGAATATGAAACCCTTTGCTGCTCATTTTCCACTAAAGGGAAGAGAGATTAATTGGCATGAAGTGATTTCCAAGGTCGACTTGGTGACTCTTCACTGGAGGCAAACCATATTCCTAGCCTCATAGAATTTTAACATGAGACAGGGCCTTGGAGATCAGCTCACCAAATTCTACATTTTCCAGATGAGTTACCAAAATCAGAGAGAATCAGCACTAGTCACAAGCTGACGTGATGTTATTGGCAAAGCCAGAATTAAGACAGACGTTCCAGACTCGATGTGGACACTCAGTTGTAGCTTGTTACCTCAGAAGCTCCTTAGACAGTCTAGGGAACGCACATGGCCGCTCACTTGAAGAGTACAGGCAAGCTAAAGGCTACCTCAATCTTATGAAACCCCCACCAACCCAGATATTCCCAGCTAGATTGTTTCTATCAATAAAATGGAGGTATGTCTTAATATCTGAAGTTATACATTTCTGCCAAAAACATAGGCAGATTCATTATTCTCCTAAATACTAATATTGTAAGAGAACCTGCCTATGGGACCATTCCTTCCCCTAAGGAACGCTTAAACTTCCGGGAAGCTATCTACTCATACTCTCTGGGTATTCCACAAAAAGAAACTGCGTGAAAAATGCAAATGCTGATGGAAACATTGAAAATCATTTTTTTTTTTTACAAATATTAATCAGTTCCAATAAAGCATGTCTTCAAAATCAGCTGACAGCTGTGTTCTTGTATACAGCATTTAAAAAATAATTTTCCCAACATTTAAGCAATTCTATCTATTATAAAATAACAACTTTAGTATCAAGTAAGGCTAGAACCAGGAAGATTTATGATATTAAGAGATTCGGGTTCTTCTGTTTACTGAATACCAGCTTCAGTTTCCTTACTGGTGATCCCCTGCTTCTCACCTATGTTCCTAACCCTGGATGCAGAACAGCTGCTACTTAGCCCTGCCTTAACTGTTGGTGGCGAACGCTAAAATCCCAGACCTTTCCCTTTCATGTTGTCATCTGAGCAACCAGACAGCTGCTTACCTTCCCCTCAAGACCCCCTGCATATGCTGAATGTGCTGAAGTCATTCCCAAGGCTTTAGATGATGACCTCCAGCCTGTGCTCGAATTTGGCCTTCAGAGGTAAAAGAAAGCCAACATTCCATTCAGTGAACCGTGTTCAAGCAGGTCAAGCCCCTTTCCCTGCATACTTTTCTGTGGTCTCCGGGTCTCTTCTCCCAGACCAGTGTCCCTGCTGCCTCATCTTCCCTCTGTTTTATGCTTTTAAATGGGTGATAAAGTGGAAGTTTTGAAAGAAAACAGAAGAGAACAGAAGAGAGATTGGCTGAGTGACTGAAGCTATTCAAGACTTCTGTAACACTTATGGGGTTTGTGTCATCTGGGATCTCCTCTCTCTCTCTCTCTCTCTCTCTCTCTCTCTCTCTCTCTCTCTCTCTCTCTCTGTGTGTGTGTGTGTGTGTGTGTGTGTGTGTGTGTGTGTGTTATGCATACTTACTTGTCTCAAACATTGGCCCCATGGAAGGTAATAGATAAAGGTTATTAAATTCTAGGTGTATCCTTTGTAGTTTATAGGAATGCTTCATTGAACTTATTTTGTTTTGTCCTGAGAAATTACTTGTTGTTTTGTTCACATGCTGCAGATCCAGATTTGAGGAAGGAAAGGTAGGGAGGAGAAAACCCAGAGGCGGGGAAAAGAGGGGGGAAATGAGATATATCATAGAAAAGGGATAGACCAGTACTTGAGATGCAGGTGGATAATGGAAGCTTGGACTAGATTGATGATTCAATTTCATCCTTAGAAATGAAGACATCTTCTACCTTGTTGTTGTAGAGGATAAATGGTGTGACTATAAAACAGTGCTTTAAAGACCATAGAACTCCAGCCAGTGTAAAGAAGAATTGCTATAACGACAGCATGGCCAGGCTGGCTACATGGGCTCTTCCCATCTTGGCTGTCTTTCTTAATTGTTATGACTTTAGATCTACACATTAAACTTTCTGGGCTTGAATATCCTCATCTACAAAATGGGAAACACAGTAACAGCTATGTTTAAGGGATTTAAGGACCAAATAAGATAATCTGTAAACCTAACACAATATTTAGTACCTAAAAACTATTTTGTGCTATTGGGTGTTATCACTTTTATTGTTTGGTAGACTAACAAAAGAAAACAAAAAAAAAGGAATAAAAGTAACAGTATATACATATGTGGTACCTACCATATTCCTGGGCTAGGTGTTTTATATACACAAATTATTTAATAGAAAATGATTACACCTATCCGATAGAATCAGTCACAGAACAAATTGTTCCTCACTCTGAAATTGTTGGCCCTTGCTCAGTTCTTTTTCTCACATCTTCAAGGGAGTGAAATATATATGTGACTATCACAAAATGTCCATTTTGTCCCCACAATCATCAAAATCATGATGATCCACACCTATAGCCCCAATTACTCAGGATGCTCAAGAGAAGAGATCACTTGATCTCAGGAGCCTGAAGCCAGCCTGGCCAAAATAAGGAGACCATATCTCAACAAGCAAAAGCAAAAACAAAACTAAACTACACCTAAAAGTATGTTCTTACCTTTCTAGACTGGGGAGAAGATGAGAGGGTGAGGTTTGGGAAGGGACATGACTGCAGAAGCTCATACCCTCCAGATGAGCACCTCCAAATTGTTCATGGTTCTCAAGAAGCACCAGTTGTCTCACACCTCACACTCAAAGTAGATATCCAGGCATCAAATTCAGACTTCACACTGCCTCCATTTAGCATCAGATCCCACAAGTTCAGGAGACCCAGTGGTATAAAAAGACTGTCCTTCCTACAGATGTCAATCACAAGCTATGACCCATCTATATGTCCTTCTATAAATTGGGGGTTCACATGACCCACCCCTAATTTGATAATTTGCTAGAACAACTCAGCAAAAATCTCATTTTGTAATAGCCTGTCATGTTTTAGCATGCATGGGACCTCACTTGCTAACAACTCCAAAGGAGTTAAGCCATTCTCAGAATTGTATATTTTATTTGTTAGCTCATGTTGCCTATCTAGTAGAGGCAATGTTGCATTATAGGGTAAACCCTTTTAATCTTTTTATATATTTGTATGTACATACTTTAGGAAAGCTTCTACAGTATTGTTTCCTTATGCTTTTTTAAATGTCTTTAGAATTAGTTATTCCTCTCCATATTCCCTTATCTATCCTGCTCATTCATCCCTCTCTTCCTGAAACCTGTCCTATGACATTATTCTCTTTTAACCCTTTATAGAACCATGTCCCATCTTCCCTGCCTTGAAATCCAACCCCATGACCTCTTAATAATTTCCTGACCTTCAAATAGAACACACATATCTAAAAATTCAAAGCAAGATATCATAGACTTGAATTGTAGAACATGAAGAAATAAAGTTGGTACTCACCTGGAAGGTTCAATCCTATTGGCTAGCTTTTGTTGTGTTGGGTGACTACAGGAGAAGAGAAGCAATCACCAATCTTATACTGCTTCGAACCCAATGAGCAACAATAATGACTGGCCTGGCAAGATATGGTCACTGGTGCAATAATGGCACAAGAGTTATGGGAGTAACCAATCGCTTTCTGGTTGGATTTAAGGTCCATGCCCCAAGTTCAGGTTCCTATCTGGCATCATTATCATGGGCAAGAACCTATGGCTAGACAGGTCATAAACCCTAGAGTATAACTGACTACTCTTACTCTGTTGAATGGACTTAGTATTAAACTGACTCCAAAAAAATTATCCTTACATCCATAGATTAGTGAATTGGTCAACCCTCATTAGAGAAGCTTCTTTTTGCAGTAGAAGATGATTAACACAGAAGTCCACAACTGACCAAGATGCAGTGAATAAGAGATAACAGAATGTCCAGTCCTAAGTGGACATCTGTATCATATCCCTTTCATCCAAAGCTCGGTGATCACAGCAGAAGAAAGGGAGGAAAGAGTGTTAAGAGCTGTAAGCAGGGATGACTAAAATGAAACAATGTTTTGGGGATATAGTAGAGAAGTTGCACACACATATAAACTCATGATAGTTGTATAGCATTCACAAGATGTGCTCAGGCTCATGCCAGACAAAATTCCACCATGGAGAGGTAAGATAGGCACAAAGTCCCACCCCTAGCTAAGGAGCTATTGGCAATTGATAGATTCTGGGAGAGGCAGAGTCAATTTTCTTTAAGTTACCTGGTGGGTAACTACCCTCTGTGAAGGCCACACATTCAAGAATATATGGGAAACACAAAGTCAACTTAATGGGTTTTTTAAAAGAAGAAACAAAGTTGGGTAGGTAGGGAAGGGAGATGGAACTGGGAGATGGAGGTAGTGAGTATGATCAAAATGCATTGTATGGAATTCTCAAAGAACTAATAAAAAGTGAGAGAAAAAACCCTAATGTTTGTTACAAAGAATACAATTAGGAATGGCTGAGTGTGTGGAACTAGTATGCCATCTCTAGGTACACCATCCTCCTAGCATCTGAGGGCATGAATGCACAAACACCAAGTTAGATGACGACTAAATCCATTGTCAGGCATTGCTGTGCTTTGAATATTTGTCCCTCTGAATTCATTTTCTGGAAATTCAATCCCCAAAGTCATGTGTTAATGGCATTTTAAGGTGGGGCCTTTGGAGGTGATTAGGTCATGAATTATCTAAGGAACAGATTGAGCTGTCCATGGATTAATGGCTTAATAGATTAATGGAGTATGGAGTAATGGGTTAATGGGTTATTGAGGGAGTGGCTTTACTGCAAAAGTGAGCGCTCTCTGGCATCCTTGCTCTGTCTTACCATCTCACCACGTATTGCCCACATCTCTGGACTCCTCTCAGGTTCCCACCAACAAGACACCTTTGACTGATGTAAAGCCCCTAACTTTGGCCTTTCTAATTTTAAGAAATATTTTTTTCTAGTTCTCTAGTTCTAGTTCAGAGAACTAGTTCTCTGCTATCCTGTCATAGCAACAGGGAAAAAAAACTAAACTAAACTAAGATAGGAACCAGTGAAGAGACCCAAGCAGATTTCTCAGTGTGTTTCCACAGCATATGATCTCCTAAAAAACAGATTCTGTGAGCTGGAGAAATATTATGTGTTGCCATGGCTTAATAGGTAGCCACATTGAAGTTATTAAGATTTCAAGTAAACAAATTCATGTAACACTACTGACTCTAATACTCCTTATTTTTACACCATCATCTTAAGGGCAAACAAGTTGGAAAATACTAAGCTGGCATGCTCCTCTGCCCCCTCAAATAACACGTACCTTTCTCTAAAGGTATTTAATGCACTGTTAAACATAAGAATGATATCTGATGATCTTTCTGGGAAAGGATGTTAAAGATGGAGCAGCCAAAGAAAATAATACAGAAACTATCACAGGGAAATGCATCCTCACAGCACATTATATCAGGACTACATTTTTTCTAAGTACATAGTAGGATTGCACTTATCTACCCTTTTAATGTCGGGCATCATCACATGACTTCCTTTAGCCAATGATACATGAATGTGTCATGTGACTCTTACAAAAAGAAGTTTTAAAAGCTAGCATAGAAGGCTATACAACATTTTTCCATTGGTGAGATGGCTGTAAAAGCATACTGAGATGTTACTTCTATCTCAGGAGTTTCTCCCATGTGTATCATGCTAAATAGACCCATTTTATGATCCATGATTGATGTGTTGACAAAGCACACAAGGATCCATATGACCATGAGTCAGTGAGAGTTGGGTATTGGTTGTTACCTCAGCTGAACCTATTCTAGTACATACTATAAATTCTCTGTTTTCACCAGGCTCTTAGTGCCTATCTGTCTTCAGTCTCACTTTCAGCCAGCGATACCACCACGGTCCATGGACCAAGTTCACCCTCAAATTCTCCTCTTCCCAAAATGCGAACAAGAGAAATTTTCAATCCTCAGCAACTCCCTACTCTCCATTTAGTGCTTCTCCCACTGTGTCGGGAGAATGAGGCTCAACAATTTAGAAAGATTCATGCCTAATTTTATTGAAAAGGGAGCTGGGTGCATTCCCTTTGTAGATGGTGTGACTGAATAATTCATTGAGAGCTTCATTATCTATAATAGTGATAACACACACTTTAAAACAAAGTATTGCACATATCCAATATCCTTGATACATTTCCGAGCAAATATGTGCACATATGTAATCAGCTGTGGTAATCAACCACACATCAACAAAGCATCGGAGTGTTTCAGGGGTGTAAAGATGCCGTTACAGTGAACAATCATTTGGCAGTGTGGCTTATTTTAATAGACACATCGCTTTAAAATAAGTCTTCACCATCTGCCGCAGCCTCTAATTACAAATGCAACAAGAACATAATTCACAATTGCATCATTAAAAAGTAAGACATAAGGGATTTAATGCATGCCTATGTCCTTTTTTAATGCAACAGACGTCTGTTCATCTTGTGTTTGAGGCTCAAATTGGCGGTAAAACTTTCTTTCCCTCCATGCTGAAATTTTCCAGAGTAAAGTGCTGCAGAAGTCAACAGGAAATCCATAGGAGGGAGCTTAGCTGTCATGCATATTCATGGACTATGATCCTATCCATATTAGATTTACTTGTCAACACTATTTTTCATATGCAAAAAAAAGCTTTAAACAATGTATATGTGGAGAGTTTTTTTTCTTAACCTGTGCTCAGCAGTGCAGATAAGACAATGGCATCAGATCAATATAAACATCGTAGAGGCTCATCTTTAGGAGTCCTACAGTGGGCTACCCTCTCTGCAGCCCACTTTCCAAATGGTACACAAAACTTCTTTGATAATTCAGGCCTCAATGGGAGCAGTAATTAGGATAAGAACACATACTGCTAAAGCATCATGTTTAAGGTCATTTTTTAATTTTTTTCTTCCAAATGAGTTCAGAGTTCCAAGGGGGTGGGGGAAGCCATAAGCTATCATTTTTCAAGACTATGATGCCTAGATAATTTGTCTGAAATAATGACAGCCTCTACCAGATAAATGAGATTTATGGTTAGAGTCTTGAAGTCTGAATAGTGATATTAAAGGAAAGATATAATCTACTCAACTTTGGCTTCAAAAATAAAAATCATAGTAAACACGCATCATTCCTAAAGACTTAAAAATGGGCACTTAACTTCATTACCCAACTCTACAGGAAATTTAATAGAACCATGGAAAAGGAAAAAAACAAGTGTGTGTGTGTGTGCATGAACATGCATGTATTCATACAGCCTCCCTTAGAATCCACAAAGACTGTCTCTAGGACCAACCTATGCTATTCAAACCTCTCACATAAAACATAATAGTATTTGCATATAACACCCACTTCTTTCTATGATTCTTAAATCATCTGTAGGTTACTTAAAATACACAATGTAGTGTAATTGCTAAGTAAATAATTTCATAGCATGCTAGTTACAGAATAATGACCACAAAAATTTGCACATGTTCTATACAGATAATTTTGTTTTTAACACTTCTGGTTTGAGGTTGGTTGAATCCTCAGATGTGGAACACCAAGGCTACAAATATTCACGTGGCCCCTTTGGGAATCCCTAGGATAATCCTAAACAAATAGCAATAATAGCTTTTCCTAGTGCTAATAGGTTCCCCCTTGCCTAACATCATCATCTTACAATATTTAAATGAAATGCATAACTACTTTCAAAGCTAAGCAGATAGAGAAATATCCATTGCCTTCCCAGTGTACAATCATATATGTGTAAAGCGTCATGATTTCTCCCGGGTACTTTGTTTCATAGGCTGGTGGCATATATCTCATCCTGCTGTCCTCTAATTGAAATATAAGACAAATAGCCTTACCATAAACTTTGATTAACAAAAACTGCTCTACCATCCATCTGCACTTAACATTAGCCCAAGAGATGGCCAACAGCAGTTTAGAGTTCCTAATATTCTCATCTGAAAAACCCATTAACCTCACCCACAAGCAGGAGTGGGTTATTATTGCTTTCTCAGAAGTTAGCATGGTTTACACTCACAGATCTGTTAAGTCTCCTAGCATTTCCCAGGGTTTCAAAGAAGGCAATGGCTTAGAAGGCCCCGAAAACCCTCTTCCAGGTTCTCTTGCATTCAGTCTCTTTCTTACTGACACCCTTCCTTACTTCTTCCCTCCTGCATGCTAGGGTCTCTTGTCACACTTCCTACTCCTCACCTGCTGCCTCCATGCCATGGGGCAGAGAAGGCAGAACTTCCCCAGTCATCAGAAGACTGTGTACCTACTGTTGGTGCGTGCCATCTTGTTCCTGTTCCAGCTGACCTTGTCCTGTCTTAAATCCACTTCCTGTTCTCTTAGATGCTCTTGGGGAACTCCCATTCCACAACGTCTCCCACTCCACCCTTTCTGGCACCATTTTTTTAATTAAGATTGATAGCCCAAGCAATCACACTTGATCAAATGATTTTCTATATTTTTCTTCTCTTTCTCTTTCTTTCTCTCTCCCCTGTTCTCTCTTTCTGTGTATGTGTGTGTGAGTGTGTGCATGTGTATGATTGTATGCATGTGTGTGTGTGTGCATGTGTGTGGGGGTATGAGGAGATGGGGGGGTAGGGTGTTGGGGTGTGAGTATGTGTGTGTGAGATTTCCTACACCAGCCTCTGTGTTTTCTCTCATAAAACCAACACATATTTTTTGCTATCTTAGAGTCTCATTTCTACCTCTGAAGTTTTAGATCCTTTCCCCTTAAGTGAAAACTTCCATTAACCCTAAATTAAATCAATTATTATTAATAGTGACCACAGTGACCATTCTATTCAAAGAATTCCATATACAAAAACATAATTGTTAGAAAATCTAATTCCTGTAGCTTCTAAACTCAAGCACACAATAATTTGTAAGGTTTAAACACAAACGTAAGTTTTAGTACTGAAACCCAAAGAGGCCTTTCAACAAGGCCTTATTGTTCTATTTTCCAAATTACAGAACTTCATTCCATAACCAGAATTCAAAAGTCACAGACAGAATCATGGTGACACAGATCAAAAGGAATCCTTATAAAGACAACGACTCCTGGTTCATCCATACTTGCCACTAGACTGGTGGTTCTCAACCCTCTTCACACTGTGACCTTTTAATACATTCCTCATGTTGTGGTGACCCCCAATCATAAAATTACTTCATTGCTACTTCTTAACTATAATTTTGCTACTGTTATGAATTGTAACATAAATGTCTGTGTTTTCCAATGGTCTTGGGCCTCCCCTGTGAAAGGGTTGTTCAACCCCAAAGGGGGTGTGGCCCACAGGTTGAGTTCCACTGCTCTAGAAACTACTAAAATGTCCCCTGAATGCTCCATCTTCAAACTCCAATTCATAGCAATGCCTCGGAGGACTTTCCAGCCCCTGCCCTTTCGGCATGGGAACACTCTTCACTGTTAGGAACTGGTTTTTCTCTGTTTTGAGAGACTTACTGTCTGAGTTCCTCTCAAATTTCCCTTCTCTTGATTAAATAACAGAAACACTTTTATCTTGTCATCATTTTCATTTTGCTGACACTATTTCATCAGCATCCATACTTTTCCTCAGAAATTTTATAAAAATATTCTTAAATTAAGTTTCTCAGTCATATCAAATTTGAAGTTATGGCTTCTGCCATTTTGAGTTTCCTTGATTTCTACAAAGTCCACATTTTTCTCGAATCCAATTTTGCACGTCTGAGATTTGTCGGGAGGATGTCATTTTGCCATCAATTTTAGCCAATAACACATCCCACACTGGGTCCATGTAGTTATTATCAGTGTCACTGTGTTGCCTTCAGTTCTACCAGGAATGGCCGTGATGGATTTGATCAAAGAAAGATCGCTTGTGTCTATTTCCTGGCTAACCCATCAGAAAATTGTCACCAGTTTTTGTGAGGTAAAATCAATGGAATAAGTCGGGCGGTGGTGGCACACACCTTTAATCCCAGCACTCGGGAGGCAGAGCCAGGCAGATCTCTGTGAGTTCAAGGCCAGCCTGGGCTACCAAATGAGTTCCAGGAAAGGCGCAAAGCTACACAGAGAAACCCTGTCTCGGAAAAGAAAAAAAAAAAAATCAATGGAATATAAAGAGGGGTGGCAAGAGAAAAGACCCCCAAAAGATGTTGAAATAACCACACCCACCAAAAACCAACTTTATTGTATGGACAGCTCTGCTGGCCAAAGCCTCGTGTGGTCAAAACGTTCTCCAGCCAGAGTGACATAATCCATGAGCAGGGTCAATGTCACAGACTATTAGATTGTGGGAAATGAATCTGAACATCATATCTTCCAAATGGCTTGAGCAGGGCTCTACAGAAAGAGAGGATCTGATGGAGTGTGCTGGCCCATGGCCTTTGGGATCTGTGTGAAGTGGAGAGCAGCCTACTCTACATAATCCTCATGGTAAGACCCTGTCTCAAAAAGAAAGGAGGGGAAGAAAGAAGAAAGGAAGGAAGGGGCAGGAAGCAGAAAGGGTCCAAGAGGGTCAGGCCAGGCTTTGTGTCTGTGGGTTCATCACTCACTAAACAAATCTGAGATGGTCAGAAGGCACATTTCTACGTGTTGGCAATGCAGGAGTGTAGTGCGCCCCAGTCTCTGACTGTTCTCACTGTCACAACAGACCATGCAATGTAACAGACAAATGCATACATATCCATGTTCTGTGGACAAGTTTTGAAGGGTAGATGAGGTGGTGCCACAGACGCAACAGTAGGGACGGACTTCCCGGCAGCTGGATGGGACCCGGACCCTGAAGGATAAGACATTAAGAGCTAGGAAGGAACAGGTGAGCAGAGAGCAAGATCCCTGGGCCAAGGAAGGGCTCAGCCTGCTCCAAGGACAGAAGGAAAGTGGGTGTGTTTCAGGAATAAATGAGCTCGTGAAATATTTCCAAGTAAGTTATCTCCGGCCTGTGAGTGTAAATTCCTAAACAAACATTATGTTCACTTGCATGAAATTCTAAATCTTGTTGTTAAAGAGAAATGAAGGACTTCGCATCAGAAACATTGATTCTGCTTTATTTTCTACCAGATTGGTTTTCTGTTCACCAGACGTGCTCAAACTCCCACCACTGTGAGCACAAGTCATTTTTCATATTAACAAATCTAAGATTACATATTTGAATCTGCTTGAGGGATAATTGGAGGTCTACTCTTGCTTGAAGTTCCTGAAACATAATTTTCCCTCTTGGTTTAACTCAGTATGCGAAACCCTGAGGAACAGTTCAGCAACACAGACTCCTACCCCCACCCCATCAAACACAGGAAGAAAACTAACTTCATTTCCTCCTGTTCCTTCCTGCCACAAATCTACCTGCATATCAGAAGATAAACTGACCCCCAAACACAGGTGTAACTCAATATTCTATTTCAAATGCCATCAGATTTGAAACTCAAGTAATTAACAGCTCTCTAAGGACTCCGCTGGAGGAAAACCAACTTTGATCCTATTCCCAAATCCCTGGCAAAATGGATGGGCAGCTCACCTCCTCTGCTTTCCCATTAATTGAAATGAATAACTGTATCAGAAGAATGCAGCATGCAGGGGGGCAGCTAGCAACAAGGGGGATGTTTTCCAGCTTGATTACTGAAGGAGCTAATTTGAGAGTTGAGATAGGATACGTATTGACATGAACAAAGACTTTCTATCCTGAGCTAAAGCCAGCGCCTTGATTCTCTGGCATCCTGCAAGAAGAGGCATGTGAGATGTGAGACATGTTTGCCTTCAGGTGCAAACCTCTGGTTGTTTTATTATACCCCAGAGAAGAGCCATATTTCATTCTGCCATTTTAATATAGAAGGAATGGCCTTCCTGTCCACTGAGTGACTATAACCAGACCGGGTATATGTAACAAGAAAATTCTCAGAAATTTGTACTTCTTTTTTTTTTTTTTCAAATGCTCTGGTTATCCATTAAGCATGCATGGTATGGTTCCTGACTCTCCTACTTTGTTTGTGGATGCTGTGTGAATGAGGCTGACCGATGATGGTTGTTCATGCATCGCCTTGAAATCAATAAACTAGGAGTCACAGTCAGTTTATGACCATAATGTAGTAGTGGCAATCATCGCTCAGCTCCTATTTTTTGCTGGCACTGTACTCTTGAGCCTAGGTTGTTTTCCTTCTGGCTCTGCTCTTAAGTACCACTTCAAGGTATCTCCCAGCTATGACATCGACAGTCATTGACCTCAACTCTACCACTTCCTACTCTGTGACCTTGGGTGAATCATTGTGTCCTCTCTGAGATTCATTTTCTTCTACTTAAAAACAAAAGTGGGCAGAGAAATAAAAACCTACCTAAAAGAGTCATTGTGAGAGCCAACTAAGATCTAAAAACATATAAGGTATTTATAAACAAAGTTCTCTCAAAGTGTAATAAACATGTATTACCAACTATTTTTTACTAGATGCTTACAGACTGCCTCGTGTGGAGCCAGATCATCTATGGATATCTGCTCTGATCTTGCATAGCTGGGAATTAAAGTATTATCCCCATCTTCTAGAAAGTAATATGGGTGTGCAAAGAGGAGAAATCTTTTGCCTAAGGGTTAGCTAGAATAAAAATGTCATCAAGCATGACAAGGTTCTCATAGCAGTTTTGCTGACAAAGAATTCACTTTGAAATATCCACTGGCTTCTGGATTTTTTTTTTTTGAAGTCCCTATAAATAAGTTGCAAGTGGTGTGTGTGTGTGTGTGTGTGTGTGTGTGTGTGTGTGTGTGTGTGTGTAGAAAATAAATGCATCTTTGTAATAAATGCATTATGCTCCCATCATGCCTAAATGAAGTAAAATTCATATACAAGGTGTAAAAACTCATTGAGCCAACTAGTATCTCCCTGGACTCCCTGGAGGCCAATTAAGGAAAAATTATCATCTGCCAAGGTGAAGAAGGTGATCTGGTCAAGTTGTAAATTCCCTTAAGGTATCAAAGGCCCAGTGACTTCTGGCTAAGGTGTGTCTTCTCATCTGCTGAGGCGGCCATTGCTTTCCAAATGGCCTTTGTCATTTTGGGACCATGTAACGGAACAATTGAATTCTGAGATGGTTTATGCCCACCTGTTTTCATGGCTTCTGGGGTTTAAAATTTTCCAGTGCCTTTTCCTTCAGAGTTCTCCATGTCTGTGCAAGCTTACAAGGAAGAGAACAATAGAAGGTACAGACAAACCGTGATATACCAGGAGCTGCATGTGCAGTTTTGTGAATTCTTGATCTCAGCATTAGTAAACAAAGGCTGTGATTGGTTGGAGCAACAAACCCTAAAGCCTCAGTAGGTAAGTCCACCAAAGGCATATTGCCGGTTTTCTCCAGGTTGGGACAATGCTCCAAGCCATTCTCATCTATTCTAAGGCTCTGCCATTTCAATGTGGGGCCCCCAAGTCATCAAAGCAGATAAGGAAAAGCTGGAGGTTCACACATGACCTTTAAACTGCTTCAGCCTATGGGGTCATGAGCTAGTATTGCTCATTTCGTTAGCTGCAGGTGGTCGGATGGCCCTGCTACATGCAGTGGGCGGGAAGTCCCAAGTTGTATTACCCAGAGAGGAGACAAGAACCTCTGAGAATATTCTCCCTCCTGATCATCTCTTCACTCCCTATAATAGGCACTGTTCTAGGTGTTGTGATTCACGGATAAATTAGAGTCAGTGTCTGCCCACAAAGGGACCCCATCATACAGAGGAGACAGGCATATCCAGAGTTGACCATAAACCACAGTGATGTGTTCTCTATCCCAGCAGTAAATACAAGGCCCTGCAAGCACAGAGAAAGCAGCAATTCATTACAATGAGGGCGAAAGAGAAGATTTCCCAGAACAAGCAGCGTTGGAGTGGCAATTAAAGTCATTTTTAGATGCCATTCAACCAAAGTACATTAGGACAATATCTAAGAACAGCAAAGCATTGGGGGTGTGAGGGGGTTGTGTCTCTCTCTCTCTCAAAACAGTCCCCAAAGAAGAGAGAAGTGAGCAAGCACTAGAAGAACATCCTGAAACTGTCCGCCATGTCCCGTCTCACTGTCACAGTGAATCTTACAGTGCATAAGCACACTCACACTTGTTGTTTTAATGTATCAAATACCCATTTCTCTATCATTAAAGCTGCAAGTAGTTAGTAGTGAGTGAGTCACACGCTACTGTGATTCCCAGTCACCTCCAAACAATGGGGTGTGCCTCCCTGGGGATCCTTAGGCTCCCAGGTGTAAAACAGCAATTTAGAAATTGCTTATAGCCCGAAGACCAACATTGTCCTGACTCCTCTAGGAGGAATGAGCTGTGTGCAGAGAAAAGAGTCGGGTCATGTCTCTATTCATCTGTTACTCTCTCTCTCTCTCTCTCTCTCTCTCTCTCTCTCTCTCTATATATATATATATATATATATATATATATATATATATATATATATATATATAGTGTGTGTGTGTGTAACATATATCATCTTCAGAGCCACTTTGTGTAATGTATTTGTCTCTAATAAGTTCACTGCATGAAAATGTGTGTAATAAATGCAGCAAAGCCCATCCTCGGCAGAGGTGGATGCTGCCAACCACCTCTGTGCCTTCCACTCTTTGTTAGATAGATTGCAAACCAAAATCCCTGTTTTTCAGTCTCCAGTCTGAAGCATAGTTGCATCCCCTAAGAGTTCAAGGACAAGAGTGAGGTGGTGACCCCACCTGTTACCCTTGCTGCTTTACACCTGGCAATGTGGTTCAGAAAACATGAGGCTTTCTTACATCCAGATTCCAAGTCTCTCCTCCAGCTTCGTGGGCAGCATGGGGTCACGGCAATGATAGTAGCTTCCTGATTCCAAGCATCCTGATTTGTTAATCACAGGTTGGGTAAATGTTAGCTACAGGGGTAGTAGCTCCCGAAGGATTCCTAACAACCAAGCCTGCTAGTTTCTGCTTGAGGGATTTTTATAAGCATTCTATTCCTTCTATAAAATGCCCCATTGTTGGAAAATACCTGCAGTAGCCTCTGTTTAATCCATCAATTAAACAATCTTCAGACCTTTTGGCTCTTCTTGACCTCAAACTCCCCAGTCTATGGAGGACAATAAACTTGAAAATGAACAATCCCATGGAATGTGTCTGGGCCACCTCAGGAGCCAACTTCATGAAAAGGGATGAATAGGGAAGGGCCTCACCTGGTTATAAAGAAGTGAGGCCAAGACAGCCCCAACACAGAAACCAAGCAAAGTACCATTAGGAGTGAAAGAGAAGGAACACCTGTGGTCAGGCTGAAACCCAAAAGGGCCTATGTTCTACCCTGCCCTCCCCAGCTCTTTGCCTGTTGTGGGAAGTCAGTAGGATTGTGCTGTGGATATTGCTCTGTATAAATAAAATTCTGATTGACCAGTAGCCAGGCAGGAAGTATGGGTGGGACAAACAGAGAAGAGAATTCTGGGAAGTGGAAGGCTGAGGCAGATAGACACTGCCAGCCACCACCATCAGTACCAACATGTAAGATACTGGTAAGCCACGAGCCATGTGGCAAGGTATAGATTTATAGAAATGGGTTAATTTAAGATAGAAGAACTAGATAACAAGAAGCCTGCCATGGCCCATACAGTTTGTAAGCAATGTAAGTCTCTGTGTGTTTACTCTGTGTGTTGGATCTGAGTAGCTGTGTGACTGGCAGGTGAGAGAGATTTGTCCTGACCATGGGCCAGGCAGGACCAGGAAAACTCTAGCTACAGGATTGCTAGGATGTGCCTTTCTAATGTTCTAGACCTTCAACTGGTCATACAGTCACATAGACAAGGGGGCACCCCAAAAGAAGACTGAGGATTTGTTTTGGAGGGCAATGGATGACTTCAACGTTCCTTCCAAAAAGAAGCTGAGCATAGATGAGAAAGGCAAGAGTGTTAGTACATGAGTGATAAGCAGTCCATCCCGAGGAACATGCACATACTAGGAAGCAAGCAATACAGACTCAAAAGCTAGAGCTAGCATCATGCAGAATAATGGTGAAAAGCCAATCTATAGTCAGAGCTATCACTGGTCCAGAATCTGTGGTCCACAGAAATAAAACTAATAATTTTTGGTGGCCAGATAGGATTCCACAGCTCAAGACCACAGTAGCAATGACTAGGTCTGCCATGGTGCCTATCAAGAGAAAGGAAGGAACAAGAATGCATTATACAGGACTCTTCAAGAGGCTAAGACTCCCTTTCATTGATGACATTGAGTGACTTGCAGTAATGCCTGAAAGACTGTGATTGTGTGGGGACCCTGGCCTCAATCTCAAATCTGCCAAGGAAATCTCATGATGGTATCCATAAAATATTTTCATTATCTCTGATTTCTCAAGTTGTTCTGAATGTGAATGGTGGGTTGTACTATTCCTCATTCAGCTAAAAGAGTATCCAACGTTTGTCTGGCCAGCAGCTGTGTGGCTCTTGAACCACTCCATAAGCTTTCATCATTGGAGGGGAGGCTCTGGAGGACCCACAAAGGAAGGAAGCTCAAGAGGGGTTGGGTTTCCATGGAGTCTACATTTCAGCCTGAACCACAGTCTAGACGGCATGGGTCCTCAAGAGTACGGCCACTGCTCTGGTCCAGGCTTCATTTCTAGCTCTGAATTTTCCATCCGCTCAAGAACTACCCCTCTAGAGTCCTGGAAGTATAACGTTTCCATCTCACACACCACAGAAAATACCACCCAGCTCAGTTGCTACTTAGGACTCTTTTTAGTCACCAACAAGAACCTCAAACCTAGGCTTTTTTATTTGATCTATTGTTTTATTTTATTTTATTTTTGGCGCTGAGGACTGAACCCAGGGCCTTGCTCTTGCTAGGCAAGCGCTCTACCACTGAGCTAAATCCCCAACCCCTTATTTATCTATTTATTATCTATCTACCTAGTTTATTTGGGGTCTTATTGAAATGAGAGATTTTGTATAGCCTAGGCTAACCTTCAACTGACAAGACAGACAATGCTGTCTTTGAATTCCTGGTCCTCCTACCTCTACCTCCCAAGTAAAGGTATTAACCACATTTGCCTAAAACCCAGCTTCCAGCTGGACCTTCATTCTCTAGACTCATGTAGACTCTGGCTCAATTCATTTCCCCAAAGCCCTTAGAAACCTGTTTTTTATAGCATATCCTCCAAGGGAATATGCTGAGTAGTTCAGAAGAGCTAACTCACTTGTCTCCCATCCTAGACACTAGGATAGCTCGGAGGTCAGAGTGCAGAGTCACACTCCCCTACACAGCACTGTGGAACCGCCCAACTGTGGCCAGTAGGGAAGACCCTGCTGAGTCAGAAGGCCTGGGCAGCCTTGGCTGAGGAAGGCAACTTATTCTCTCTGGCCGTCAGCTCTTGTCTTTTGAAGTCCACTTCTCTAGCTAGGTCCTGGTCTGAATTTTGGACTCCTTGTATCCATTCCCTGATTTTAAATAAAAAAATTTTAAAAAGATAGTAGATGACATCAAGGAGAACAAGAGTGCCCACAGTTCCTTCTGATGGTCTCCAATCCCTTCCATGGACACCAAATATCAGATTATCCTAACTCATGAAACAATATGACCTGGGGAAAGCAGGGAGAAACAGAAGCATCACATCTCCTTCAAAACTGTTGTAAGAGCAGCATGCCTTTCTGAGCCTCCTACTCCTTTAAAGTACATTGAGTATTTATCTCATCCTTGGTCTCCTTTATCCATAACACATAGATCAGGAAACTGACTGCAACCTTTATGTGTCTACTGTTCTATATAGGGTAAGATCTTCATGATCAAAATTGCTTCATCACTAGACTTCTGACCTCCAATCTGTTCTTTCATTTCTTATACACAGAAAATTGTCTAAGAGGCCCCTGAAAGATGGTCATGACTCAACAGGTCCTGCCTGGCAGAGTAGCCGCAACTCTCCCATCAGATTGGAGGTTATCCTTGAAAAGGCACACCGTATGGACATAGGACAGATATACCTTAAGGGAAAATGACATATTTTTGCCTGGAGGTGATTCAAAAGCAAGAAAGCATGCTAAACCCATTTAGACATTAAATTCACAACCAAACCCAGTTGCCCAAACAGCAGGATTCCTTTTTAACCTTGGGCTGGAAAATGGGCCTCCCTGGCCTCTAGTCCTCTGTGGAACCATCCTTGGCAGTCAGGGCTGTCCTCCACCTCCTTCCCATCATGCTTTGTCTTCCCTACCCCTTCTCCTTCTGCTGACATTAGCTCTGGATTCTCTCTCAGTTACCCCCCTTTTCCCTTCTGCTTTCTCCCCTGAGGAGCTGGTAAGGCTGTGTGTTAAGCCAGTGTGGCATTAATGAGGATTAGATACTTAGGAAACAAAATAATTTGCAAAAGAATAATTTCCTATTCGTGGGATTCGCTTATTTATTCCTTCTTAGCCAGGCCCAGCTAGGGGATTATGTATTGGTTTCACTATTTTTCTTTCTTACCGAAATGCTTAAGGAAGTCCTGTGCTGGAGCACACAGTTATTTGCTGTTGCCCATCCTGCTATTTAGCTGTTTATTTTTGCCAAATACTTCCATGATTTTTTCTGTAATTGGCTTGTTAAAACCCTTCTGCATTCTTTCCTTATAATGAGAGTCCAGGCTGCCCCATCCAGTTAGCTGCATCTTTTGCATATGCGAATAAACCAGGAACACGTTTCTGAAGTGAATGCAGGCTTCTCTCTACAACCTGTCTTCAGGGCTTATCTGGAAAGCAAATTGTGTAAGTACGACGATGTTATTTTCTGCTTTCAGAACTCTTTCGGTTTTCAATTAGCGTTCTGGTGCTACTTAACACATTCACCCATGACAAAAATCCCAGAGTCCCACTGGATCACCATGGTACCTCATCACAGGCCCATAACATCCAAGCAGCACTCGGATAGGTCAGTAGGACTGACAGTTCACATTTCTCATTTTGAATCCGAATATCACAACCTTTTCTTAGCCTCAGTATCCCAGGGTGCCTAGAGATGGGTAATTCAGGGTAATTGAGAGACCAATGTCGTTGACCTCTTGGTCAAGGGGAGTTACAGTCTTCATGGTGCGGGGAATGTCAACCCACAGAGTATGCAAATTCCAAAAGGATTCCTAATGACTCTAATTAGTACCAAAGAAGCCACAATGCTCCAGTGACCTGGCACTTTGTGTGGGCAAGGATGTGTATGAGTGTGTGTGTGTGTGTGTGTGTGTGTGTGTGTGTGTGTGTGTTTTGTATTAGGGCCTACCTAACTCAAAAAAGAAAACTGATACCCCAGCAACCACCAGGGAAAGCATCTGGCATGGCTGCAATGACCAGCAGGAATGTTTCCATGCCCACACAGAGTTTCTTGAAACTATACAACCTCAACCAACAATTCTGAATGAGTCACACTCGCAAGCGCTTATTAACAAGTTTTATGGAGAATAACAATTACCTTCTCTGCTTACAGTCATTCACAATGAAGGCACAGGCTGGCTCAGCCACAGATGGTGTGCATCCCGATAGGATAGACATAAATGTTTCCTTGTTAAAGAATACAAAAATTATGAACAATTAATAACAGTATCGTCTACCTCCTCCAACTGTTGGTTCCTAAATTCCTTTTGCAAACAGGGGGCAGGGAGCTCAGATCATCTTCTGCCAGGGAGAATTGGTGTCTCTTTCATGTTACAGTGTGTCTCAAAAGGAACTGCTTCCCAAGCATGGCACCTTCACAGCAATGCCTTTTATCTGAACCATTCCTTTTCATTCACAGAGCATTTTCATACCTACCATCTCATTTTTATCATGAGTCACACAGTGAGCCTGTGAAGCAAGTACTACCACGCCCTTCACTTCACACACTTCGGCCTGAGGGTTGGAAAACATGAAGTATGATGTTCAGAGCCCATGTTCAGTAAGGAGCAAAGCTGAGTCTCCCAGCCCAGGCTCTCTGACTTGGAAGGCCAGGACTTAGTCCACTCGCCTATCTTCAGCCCCTGTAAATGTTATCATGAAATATGTGGGTGATAACCTATAAACTTCAGGCCTTGAGTCACCTCAAAGGGCTCTCCCTTCTACACTGCTTCTCGGTAGCTATCAAAAATTGTTACATGCCCCCAAACTGGGCCAACACGTTACTAAACAGAAACTTGAGCCATCTGAAGGATGACGATAGAGATAACAGGGTAAAAAGAAGCCACCCTCTCCTCCACAGGACACTCAAGTCCCCCCAGCCATAACTCACATCCCCAAGGCCATATTGCAAAGTTAAGGTACTATGAAGGGGGAAATGGGGAAAACTGGGTGAGAAGACTTACCTGGAGAGGTAGAGGGATGGACAAAGAGGGGGAGAAAAGGAGGACAAGTGAATAACTCGAAGGATGTTTGGAAAAGCCATTTTCCAACAGGAAAGGCTATTATTTTGGGTTAACTTACAACTATATGCACATACATACATGCGCGCGCGCACAAGTGTGTGTGCGCACGTGCATGTGTGTGTATGTGTGGGAGACAGAGAGAAAGAGAGACAGACACAGAGAGAGAGAGAGAGAGAGAGAGAGAGAGAGAGAGAGAGAGAGAGAGAGCATGTGTTGTATGTCTGTGTGTAACTACATAACACAAACTCCAATAGCAGGCCTGTGGAAGTTTTTAACATTGTTCAGGTGAACCCAAGGGACACCCCTAAAGACACAGGCTATTGCCATGGCTTTTGGTTGCCTGCTAGGAATTGAAGGTAAGATGTTGTTGCGCAAGACACCACACAATTTGAACAGAGGTCTCAGAGAAATCGAGCTGGAACTGACCTGGAAGCCTTCTCCCAGAAGATGAGTTTTCACAGTACCAGAAGGTGCTGTACAAGCTGACAATAGAGAAAAGAAACCATAGTCTTCCACAGTTGTAATCCCTACAGACAACAGCAATGACCAGAACTGCAAGATATTCTGAAAGGTGCAATGGCCGCATTCAAATCCTGAGGGTAATCAGCAACTGTCCAATTAGACTCAAGACCTGCTCAGAGGAGAGAATTCATGTCCGACACAGTAAACTTAGCCTACTACTTGATCGGTGAGGCCACAATCCTAGAGAAGAACCTACTACAGTTATGTCCCTAAATCAGTATTCTAAATATGTATCCTTACATATCCTGATATACTGCATTCTAAATATGAATCCTTATAGCCAGCGATAAGTGTAGCTCTCAATTCTCATCAAATACACTTCTTTTTGTAGCAGACAGAAATCATTACAGAAAGCCACAACTGGTCAAAATGCACAGAATAACTGGCCTCGGGACACCCCACACCAATTGATAGATCTCCTATGCAGCTTTTGTATCTAAGGCTTGGGAAACATTGCATAAGACAGTGTGGGAAGATTTTAACTGCCAAAGAACATGGTCATCTGCTGCAAGAATAGTGTCTTCTGTATTTGATAAGAGAGCTACACCCATCAAATCATAACAGTATGGTTGCCGAAGCAGGGCCTGAAAAATTACAACATCTATTAACACCGCAATGTGGATGCAAGATATCCAAGACCCCACACCCAGATGAAGAGCTGTAGGCAATTAATGACTGCTAAGAGGGTGAGAATTGATCTAGTCCAGGGACAAAACCTTTAGTAGGTGATCTAATACCAAACTGTCAACTCTAGATACATATAAACACTATAAAACTCAGTAGGATGTATTTTAATATATATATGCATATATAATTTACATATAATATGTATGTGTGTATAAAACAATAATAATTAAAATTAAAAGACCATGAATGTGAGGCGTGGGGGGACATGGGAAGAGTTGGAGGCATGAGAAATTGGGAGAAATGAAGTAAACACAGTATTCATATCTGGAATTCTCAAAAAAAAATTTTAGAAAAATTTTAAAAAGCTAGTGCCAGACCTTAAGCCTTCTTGAAAGAAGAATAATCTTCCCCAAACATGGTCCTAAGTCTGTAGAAGTCAGGGCACAAAGGATCAGATCAAAGATCCTGTCACCTAATCATCAAATGATCGCTGCTGAGTATTTCTCTGTGTTCCTAGAGAGTTACGGGAGACACACTGCTGCTTGTCCTCTGCCCAGTCACCAAGATGAAAGGCAGCGGTCAGCATGGCCTAGTATGAAACGCCATCCATGATTATGTATCTAAAAAGATGGGATACAAAGGGCGGGGGCGGGGCGGGGGGAGCATGCAAACAAGAAATTAGAGAAGCAACCGTTAAAAGTTGCCTAAGAAAGAAAAAAAGGAACCAGGGGAAAGAAAAGTCATATATGAAAACACTGGAGAACATGGCCATGTTAGTTAAGATGAAAAGTGGCTTCCGGGGCTCCCGTGTAAGGGCACCCCATTCCTCCTTCCAGCAGGTCAAACCCCACAGCTGTTCTGTATATTTCAGAAGCCCTGAATCTCTCAAGAAGCTGAGAGTTTGGGGTAATCCACAGTCAAATAAGGTAGCGACTGATGCTTAGTACAGTGTGTGTTTATTAGGCTGAAGCTGCCTAGTTATGAGTGACAGAAAATCTACTCGGAGTCAGCAGCCTCGTACTAGGCGCCAGCAGTAAGGTTATCCATGGAAGGAGCTGACCCTGTGAGCGAAGGAGGCAGTAGGGTTGTCCAGGGAAGGAGCTAACCCTGTGAGCGAAGGAATAGGATGCTTGGATAGTCTACCCCACTTCCTCTCACTTTCTATCCCCATGCAGCCTAATTCTACCCTCTGTGGCCTTTAGACAGCATGGACTCCATGACAGAAGGTGGGCTAGAGGGCCCTAAAAGCACAGTTAGCCAATGTCAGGCTTAGACTATCTCTGCCACCCAAAGGATAGTGGGTATGTTTTTAAATGGCATGGGAAATTTTGCATTCACTGGATTGAGTTTCTAACCCATCCATTGGTCAATTGTCACCACCAAAGGGATACGATAAATGGGGTCTTAGTCATATGACTACCTCTATAATGGTGCTTTCTAAAGTTGTCTATATGCAGATTAACTAAAACAGTGGGAGGGGTGCACCCTTCTGACCCTTTTCTACTAAAAAGAGAGAGGACTGATACCAGAATAAGGCTTGCACAAAGGAGTTAGCCTAACCCAAGTGTTCTCTTCAAAGCATGGTGAGAACTCGGGTCCTCCTGATTTCCCAGTTCATACTCACCGATGGAAAATGAAGAACTGGAAATGAATGCATATGGCTTAAGCACGGCATGCTAATACCATCCATTTTTTTTTCCTACTTCTCATTAAAGAAAATTCAAGATATTACCCTATGAAGCTTCTGTTAAAACCTGAGTCGTCAAATTCTGATAAATCTATGCAAATCAAATTATATCTTAAGCTCCAACTCTACACGAACACCACCTGTGGAAGGAAGAAAAAGGTAAGGCTACTGGCAAGGGCACCTTTTTGTTTGGAAAATAGATAGGAGCCTTGAAAATCCAGAAGATGTTGTGCTGCTATTCCCCAGTATATTGGAACCAGACAGAGCAAAGCTGGACATGGAGAAAGAATGGGAGAGCAGCTGCTTTCAAAACCCACATCCTTGAACAGCTGCCCTTTGCGACACTCTTTAAAGTAATAAATTTGTTGGCAAATTATGACGAAAATAAAAAGAGGTAAAACGGAGTCTGAAGCTGCACCAGGAAAGGAATGGGAGGCCACACAGCCCTTACACGCTTGTTCTCCAGGGAACTAAGAGTTCCGGCCCCATGTCCGTGGCCTGGCCCCAGGCTTCACCTTCTTCCTTTATTAGAAGCTATGTTTTCTCTGACCCAAGCTGTTTGTGCCGCAAAAGTGAAATGGAGCATTAAGGCCTTTATTTAGATCCTGGAGGTAGAGCACACACAGAAAGGAAAATCTAGGAAAAATTCAATTCACTTCAATTAATTGAGATAAGCATTTATTTTGTGTTTAAATTGACCCTGTAATTGTTTCTACTCTCATCCTCCCGAGGTATGTGGAAACAGAACCTCCAGGGCTAGTCCATTTACGGCAAGAGAGAAGTCGGTGTGGCTCAGATGCCCCATATCATTCACCCATGCCGGACATACAATTGATTCTCGTGCAGAGGCCAACCATATGGATTGATTTAGCAGCGTTTTGCCAGCTGCAGAGAGACAGGGCTTGAGTCATCCTGTATAAATTACTTAACTCTATCACAAAGAGGGGGAAAAAAACATTTCCTTGCACAGCAGTAGCAATTAATGTTCAACATGTTTATGGAGTTTAATAATATACAGCCCAGCACCCATCTCGTGTGCAACACCATTATGCAGAGAGACAGACCTAGGTGGTATGCTCTAGTATACATGACATGGATGACTGATTCATCAATAACAGAGCCTGGCCTTATTACAGCACACAAAGCAGACGTCTTGGAATATATGGCCCATATAGACAGTACTTCCTTCTCCTCAGTTACATGTCATAATTGATAGTGCTGACCTTCCAGCAAAACTGAAAAAGCAGCTTACAATTAACAGGCTCCGTCTTCTTTGAGTATCTGCACACATTAGTGCAGTCGTTCTCAACCTTCCTAATGCTGTGACCCTTTCATACAGTTCCTCATGTTGTGGTGACCCCCAACCAGAGAACTGTTTTCATTGCTACTTCATAACTGTAATTTTGCTACTGTTAGGAACAGTAATATAAATATCTGATATTCAGGATAACTGATATGTGACCCCTGTGAAAGGGTCATTTGACCCCTAAAAGAGTGACGACCCACAGATTGAGAACCACTACCTTAAGGGCTGCTCAAAGTTTGGCCAAGTTGGGTGGAATGGAAGGAGATCAGGGGTAGGCTTTTCCTGGGAAGGGTTTGCCAGTGGAATCGCTCACTGCATCTGTCCCCCGTTTCATTCCAGACTTGTGCAGGGAAGAACTCAGTGAGTGAGCCCACAGGCGCTTAGAAAGAGCTCGCTCAGTGTCAGGTGCTATTGTGGGCGCCAGAGAAAGAGCAGATGATAAGAGAGAGAATATTGATAGATGTAGGAAGAGATCGAGAAACACCTTTTAAGTGCTGGTAAGTGGCGTGCTGAAGGCAAATCGAGTGCTCTCGAATCTATGTATTTTTGCATGCCAAGTATAGATGTTAACAATGGGAAAGAATCTGCACTCAACACCCACGTGATTCAGTAATCACCAGTGTAAGCAAGACTTGTTACTCCTATGCCTAAAGACACCTCTTTGCTGTTGTTGTTATTGAAGATAGAATCTCACCATATGGCTCAGGATAGCCTCAAATTTTTGATTCTCCTTCCTCTGCCTCCTGAGTGCTGAAATTAGAGCCAAGGGGTACCACACCTGACTCCCCCAATTTTAAAATATACATGTGAATTCTGAATGTAGATGGTTATTATTCTCAATTGAATCATCTTTAAGAGTTCTTAAAATAATTATTATGTAACTTATAAAGCTCAAATTAATACAAAAAAAAGGCACTTTGCTTGGTGCTTAAAAACAAGCATGAAAATTGTTGCTTATGTGTATCCTCTATGTTTACAAATATGTAGGAATATTTTAGATGTGTCAGAAAACAATTATAGTTTAAAAACAATGCTGGCACACATGAGAATCACCTAAGTAACACAATGTGTATGCACAGATTTAACTCTTCAGGGATTGTAATATCTGCTTAATATTTTATTATTGTGACATATTTATCCTTGTAGTATGACAGAGGTAACGCTGTCTATTGAAAGACATTTAAATTTAGAGTTAAGGTGCTATCCAAATAATTTAATCCCATGAAAGGATCCTTTAAGCTTAAATACCTAACTGTTTGAAATGGAAGCTTTTCCCACATGAAGTGTCTAGAATCATCCAACAATTTTTCAGCAATTGTAGACATTGCTCTTACCCACTTTCGCACCAATAATCTTTTGACCATGCCCCTCTCTTCTCAGCCCCTCTGAGATACTAAAGCGGCATGGTTCTCTTCATTATGAAAGCTTGGGTAATGTATCTGCAGTAACCATCTTTTTCTATACCCCCATAATGCCGCTCTGGCTCCTGTGAGTCCCAGTGTTCTTCTGGCATGAAGAATGAGAAGGTGTGTGCATTCACTGGCAATGGACACTATTCATCCATGAGGATGTGATCTACAAGTCACCATCATCGGCTGGGTTGGCCACAGTCAAGTAAACAATCATAAGCAACCACACTCATAGAAGCCCCCAGCAGGAGAATGGATGCAGGGCAGAAATCCAGGGGGAAACCATAGCATTTTTATACTTGTTTTTCTGCTTCAGGCATCATCCTTGGCAGCAGAAGTCCCAGTCATCTGCACTTTGACCCCGCTTGGGTCCAACTTCTCCTTGGATGCCTCGGTGCATCCAGAATAAATTCTGGTTGAAGGAACAAGTGAATGCATTTGGCACATCAAGTAGTTTTCTTTCCCATCTCTCCTTTACAGTCACAATGGGCTGATTGCCCTAAGAACGCTTTCGTCACAGGGAGACCGATGTCCACAGGCTATGCCATTAGGTTGATTTCCAGTCAGGTGTAGCCATTGGAAGCCCCCAGTAGGAGGACGGATGAAGGGCCAAGAGCCAGGGGAAACCATAGCATTTTTCTCATTTTTCTACCTTAGGCATCATCTTTGGCAGCAGAAGTTCCAGCCCTCTGCGCTTTGATCCTGCTTGGGTCCAACTTCTCTTTGGATGCCCAGTACTATGATTGCAACAATTCTACCACCTTCCTAGAGTGCTAGCAGCCAACATTCTACTCTTCCTCTCCCCAGATTGCCTTCATCGTCCCGTGGTTGGGCTCTCTGCTCTCCGAATCACCTTTGCAATAAGATCACATCATCAAATCTTCTGCGTTCAATATGGAGGAGCTTCCGCTCTTTCTTTTCTCAAAGAGGCACTAATGACCAAGCTCCCTTATTCTGCACTTGGGAAACAGATACATCAAGGCATCCCACCTGCTTTCAAACAGCTCTAAATCTAGTGAAGAGATCACTTGAAGATTGGTAGCAAGAGCGGAGCAAACATGAGGCCAGGGAGCTATGCACTTCTGGGCCTAGCCCGTCGCCTAGGTCTGGAAGTCAGGGAGGGTTTCCTGGAGGAGACAGCAGTAGAGCTGAATGAACCTGGTAAAGGATGCTGAAAGAGCCTTAGAGAGAGGGGACCGCATGGGTGGCTGCATGGAAGCATTAGCCTGGATGCCTGGTGTGCTGGGGTTGGTGTCAAGGTGGAAAAATGATGGGGCAGGAGGTAGGGAAGCAGGGCAGCATCTCAGGGTCATGGTACATAAGGCCAGGATGGCAAAGCAGGTCAGACACATAAGCCAGTAAGGGGTGAAGCCTCTTCAGTGTGCAATTAGGAGAAATTAATGACTTTTAAATCAGTGGAATAACGTGGCCACATTCTCAATTTGTAATTTAGATAGATCTCTTGAGCCAGACCATAGTAAATGGTAACTCTACAAAAGACAGGATAGGAGAAAGAGACAAAAGATTACTTGTAACAGATCATACTAATAACTCAGTCCAGCTTACCAGCACTGAGCTCTTGGTGTCCAGCCACCAGCTCTCCTGGTGGGAAGGGAAGTGTGAAATTACGAGGGGTACACCATAGCCACTCTACATGTTTGTGGCTGTCTTCAGCATTTACCATGCGAGTTTCTTGAAACCTAGTAAGTGGACATTAGTATCCCCATGTTTCCAGAATGCAATAGTGAGTTACAGAAGGTATTCTGATATGCCCAAAGTCATATATAAAGATTTGAGTGAATTCAGCCTTCCAACTGCTGAACTTAAGGTGATTGGCGGCCCCTCATGATGTAATAGGATAAATTAAAGTCCTTGAAAGTTAAATAGTTAGTATCTAAAGAAACAATGGGGAAAGTCCCACATATACACTAGGCTATTTCGGGATTCATGTGTGTCCTCCACATGCATGTCAGGAGGTTATTCATGTTTTTGTTTGGTTTATGTTTTACTACCCCCCAAGAAGGATTCTAGTTCTTTAAAGAGTAGACAAATAATCATAGGTAATTGATTCAATTCTCAGGATTGAGTCTGTGAAGACCACAGGTTGCAGAGAACAGGTTCTCAATGGGTATATTCATTATGGTGTGTCCTTCAAATGCCAATCAATGTAGCAGGGGTATAAGAATGGAAGGGAAATACTCACTTCCAAATGTTGTCTTTTGACCTCCACACATGCGTCATGGAACTCTCATATAAACAACACATACAATAATAAAAAATAATAATTCAAAAATAGAATATTCACCTGGTGGTGGTGGTGGTGGTGGTGGTGGTACATGCCTTTAATTCCAGCACTTAGCTCCCGAGGCAGAGGCAGGTGCATCTGTGAGTTTGAGGCCAACCTGGTCTACAAATTGAGTTCCAGGACAGTCAAGGGCTATACAGAGAAACTCTGTCTTGAAAAAATTTTTAAAAAATAAAGAAAAAAAGAATGTTCAGGAAGTCTTAAAAAAAAATGACAAAAAAAAAAAAACCACTTTGTTCTGTTCTAGCTAATGTACTTACAGTCCCAAGTGAAGTCTCTTTCAACTAATGAGAATTCTTCAAGCTGAGAAAACTGTCCCTTCAAACTCCATCAAGGAGAGTGATGGACCAATTCCTCAAATTCACTCTTCAGAGGACCAGTCACAGGCCTTCCCAGCTTTCCGGACTATTCTTGACTCCTGCGGTACCATCCCCTCCCAACAAAATACTGACAATGCATGGTGAAGCAGCATCCCCACTCCCAAGGGTTAAAAGGACTTTGAGGAGGCAGAAAATCCCATTGTGCCACAGCTGAGATTCCCCTCGGAAGCTCCCCTGCTCACCGCTGTCTTCTCTTTCCTAAGACAGCTACCGGCCCCCCCAAGCCCTAAGCAAAGACCTTGGCATGCTCAGCACCTCCTGGGTGAGAGCCAGGGAGAGCAGTGACTGACAGGCTTATCTGCCCCCTATCAACTGCTCTCAGCAGGAGAGCTTCATTTAGGCAGCCATGATTCTGTCCACAGTTCAGAATGGCTCTTTTATGGGTATGCATTCAGACTTCACATCTTCGTCATAAATCAATCAACTTACTATCATTGCAGAGAGGAAATAGATGCTGTGATGCTTCCAGAATGATATCACTTGCCTCTGGACCACACATGCCATAATATAATAAGATTCTAATCAACTGTAAGTACAGCAATCTTTTCTTGGTTTTTTTTGTGTTCTCTCTCTCTCTCTCTCTCTCTCTCTCTCTCTCTCTCTCTCTCTCTCTCTCTCTCTCTCTCCCCATCTGTCTCTCTGTCTCTCTCTCCAGAATGTCACTATGTAATCCTGGGTGGCCTTGAACTTCATACGTAGACCAGCCTGGCCTCAGATTCGTGGAGATCAACATTCCTCAGCCTCCTGAGTGCTAGGATTAAAGACCTGCCCAGCACAACCTTGCTGTCTTATTCACTGCTGTCTCTCTAACATCTGATACATTCTCTGACTAGAACTGGAACTCAATAAATGATAGTACTTAATATTTACTGACATGGAGTACGCCATTCTTATGAGTTATAGGCCATGCATACACAAGCTTGTTTCATCCTCCCAGTTGCCCTATGTTATGATATCCATTATAAAATACAGAATCCAGACATAGTTCCAGCTGTAGGTACTGACTCTCTCTTCCAACAAATACCAATAACTCATTATTGATAAATAGTAATAATGTATGGTAATGTATGGTATACAGTATTTCTATAGATTGCCCTACAACACATAGAACACATAGACTTTGGGATCCAAACTCAGGCAGTCTGGCCCAAAAGTTAGTGCTCATCTGCATTAGGCTCTACTACCTTCAGGTGATTACATGGTTGGGTGTCTGGTCTGGTATGAAGATTGTGCTTATCTTCCTGATTTCTGGTGCTTCCTCATGTTGAATCTGAAGAGGTTAAGGGTGCAGATTCAATACTGCATTCTGTCCAGGTACAAGCCCATCTTCAAAGGAATTTTACTCTCTTGCTTTCTCGGTAGCTTTCACCATGGGAATAAAGAGCTTTCTTTTGCCCAGGCGCTTTACTTTTTCTTGTCTGAACCTGCAGTTTGCTCTGTCTCCAGGTCCCCTGGCTATGCACAGTTCTTGTACGTTTTCTGAAATAAAACAAGGATGCTACATGGTAATCTGTTACCTTCCGCAAAGCTAGCATTGGCTTTGAAGGTGGGCGTACATTTCACAAGTCTCCTGGTAATTGGGTTCAAGGGGGATTCTGATGGAAAAGAAAATCTCTTTAGATAATGAAACTTCCTCCTTTCCAAATATCTCTTCTTAATTCTCAGCTGGTAAACCAGAGGGGGAAAACTAAGTGTTCTCAGCTTGGGCTGAATTTTACACTATGAGTTTTCTATATTGGGAATGCCGTGGCCTTTAAATTCGTGAGTGTGTCTTGTAACCGTTACCCAGGTAATTTTAGCCTCTCCAGAACATTCACCTTCTGATCCAGATTTAAAAGAGATGATACTACTAAAAGGCTGCTTTAAACTTGAAAGCAGACACCCGACACTCGGAGGAAATGCTTATGAGGAAGAAAGATGATTTTTGACCTATATAGGATCGTGTGGGATTAAAGTAGTTACTACTCTTCAAGAGCCCTTATAAATAGAAAACGTTTCTAGAACTGAAGAGAAAATTCAGAGACACCATGCTTCCTGAATCCTGGACACTTCCCTTTGTTTTCTGGCAAAGTCACACTATACCGAGCATCATGCTTATAATTTCAGCTTGATCTCATAAGATCTCAATGAGAAAGAGCCAGGTAGAACTCAAATAAGCCAGGTAGAAGCTTCCAGAGGCCACCTTCTTGTAGAATGGTGGTAGATGTCTGAACCTGGAAAGAGCATGCAAGGAACAGATCAGTTCCACCTCTAAGATCTTCTGCTTCCTGTGTCTCCATCCACTCCTTAAGACCCGGACACAGCAGTCCTGAACCCATCTGCCTGTCTTCCACTATGACCTTCCCAAGTCCAAATCCAAGGGAACCTATCCATGGAATAGTGTGTTAGGTACTCTTCTTTCACTGATTACAAACAGCATAATGATCTTGAGGTCCACCCTAGTGATGACGTGTGTCACCACTGTTTTTTCTCATTGCCCAGTGACATCCGACTGTCTGGGTTGCCACATTCTGCTCAATTGATCCCCAGATGATGGGCATTTGAGCTGTTTCCTATGTCTGACTAGTATGAATAGCATTGAACCATGAACGTCTGAACATGAGTTTCTATGCAGAAAAGTTTTCACTTCTCTTGGGCAGGTGATACCTTGGGAATTGCTAGGTTACTTAGCAATGCTGTGTTTAACATTTTGAGGACCCGCCAGACTGTCTTCCCAAAGTGGCTGCACCGTTTTACAATCCCATTCAGACACATACTGGGGTTCCAGTGTCTCTGCATCCCAACACCTGCTAATGTCTGTCGTCATATAGCTGTGCTGCAGGCGTGAAGTGTTAGTTGTGATTTCTGATTTGCATTTTTTCCTAATGCTAATGATGCAGGGCATCCCTTCAGCTGTTTGTCATTTTCATATCCTCTTCGCAGAAATATAGGTTCAGGTTCTTTTCTCTTCTTATCTGGGTTGTTAGTCTTTTGAAATACTGAGTTGTAAGAAGCTTTCCCACATTCTGAATGTTCATCTCTCAGCAGACACGTGATTTGCAAATGTCTTCCTCCATGGTCCATTTGCCAGCTCATATTCTTAAAGGTATCATCAGCAAATAAATGTTGTTGTTGCACATTTATTTACTAATTTATTTACTAATTTTGTGTATATGGGCTGATACATGCACATCACAGCAAGCAAACAGGAGTCAACTTTCAGGAGTCTGTTCTCTCCTTCCTCCATGTGAGCTCTAGGGATCGAACTCGGGTCATCAGACTTGACAGTAAGCACCTTTACCTGCTGAGCCATCTTATCAGCTACAACCTAAAAGTTTTTCATTTTGATGAAGTCTAACTTTAGTAAAGGAACAATTGTTATTCCTTGTGTTTTTAGTGTCATAGTTAAGAAGCTATTCCCTAACTGGACACCATGAATATATTCTTATGATGTGTGTGTGTGTGTGTGTGTGTTTTTTTTTTCTGAGAACTTTACTGTGCTAGATTTTCCACTGGTAGATCAATTCTGAGTGTGGTACAGTTTAATTCCTTGCAGATGGGTACCCAGTTATACCAGCGCCATTTGTTGAAATGACGCTTCTTGTTCCTTATTGAATGGTTTGGACACCTTTGTTGCAAGTCAGTAGTGGTAGACGTAAGGATGAGTGTGCTTCCTAAATTCTCTTCATGAATCCCCACAGCTCTCCTTATCGTAGTGCCAGACTGCCTTGGGGACTGAAGCTTTGTAATGATTTTGACGTGAGTCTTGAAACTTTGTTCTACTCCAGATATACGATACTATACGGACATTAATAAACAGATACACAGAGAAAGGAACACACCCCACTAAATCTTGTTATTTAATGTGTTCATAAAGCACATATATTTTAGATAACAAGTTAGGAAAGCTATTTTAACAGTTATATCCTAATACCATTATCTTTTATAATTCACTAAATCTTGTTATTTAATGTGTTCATAAGGCAAATATATTTTAGATAACAAGTTAGGAAAGCTATTTTAACAATTATATCTTAATATCATTATCTTTCGTAATTCCATTTCCACATAAAACTTTGGGGGAAGGTTGCATTAAAAATACCTTCCCTCGAGGCCTATCCCTCTATAAGGAGGGAATGGAGGTAGGATGGGGGGAAGTGGGTGGGAGAGCAGGGAATAAAGGAGGGAGGGGAACAGGACTTGGTATGTAAAAGGAAAGAAAAAATGTTTTAAATAAAAAAAATTATAAAGAAAAAAACCTTCCTTCAACTCCACTTTTTATTCTATAGTCATAGTCCTACCGCTCTCAATGGAATCCCATCCACTCCTCCAGTCCCACTGAGTAAAATTCGCTCTCCCACCCGCTGACCCTCCACTCCACTTTCTGTACATTTGACTAATCTCACCAATTTCTCTCTGTTCTTTTGTTTGTTTTTGGTTTTGTTTTTTAGGAGGCAGAGCCAGGCGGATCTCTGTGAGTACAAGGCCAGCCTGGTCTACAGAGTGAGATCCAGGGCAGGCACCAAAATGACATGGAGAAACCCTGTCTCGAAAAACAAAACAAAACAAATAATAATAATTAAAAAAAAATAATAATAATTAAAAAATCTCTATCTCTAGATTAGAGATCAGAGAAAGTGAAGGGGCTTGGAGCTTATGATTTTGCTTTCCTTTTTTGTTTCATCATTAAGTTAGAAAGATAGAAAGAACACTGAATCCAGCCCTGGCTAGAGTAAGTCAAAAGTTAGCTAACAATCTTCCCTTCTAGAATGCCTTCCAAATAGTTTGACTGAGAACATCACAGAACCAGTGGATAGAAAGAACAGGTGATCCCATGCAAGCATGTGCACACGCACGCACAAGCACACACACACACACACACACACACACACACACACACACACAGAGAGCTATCACCTTATATTCAAATAATCCAAAGGCTAAAAATGGAAAAATTATTTTATAGCAAAATTATATTTTACTTTCAATTCTTTATAGCCCCTCAAATTCCATATTTAATATGGAACATGGGTCAAATAGTTGGATGTGATGAGAAATGGGACTTCTTAAGGTAGGAATTCCTTAAACCCATGGAATGCTTTAAACCCTTAGAACTGGACATAAATGAAATGACTGGGAAAAGGCATAAAATAATGGCCAGCAACAGAAACCAGCCCTGCTCTAGTTGTGAAGAAATGGTGTGTGCCTGCTCCTGAGAAAGGCACACTTGTCACTCAGCACTAGGTCACCACAGTCAGGTCCTGAGCAAAGAGTTCCAGTCCAACCAGACAGTCCCTGACAAATGTAGAAGCCAAGATCTTCATGCAAAAAACTTCAATTTTCAAATGTCGACAACTGAAATCAATAGATTTAACAGTCTTCAGGCCACAAGCAAAACTGGGCTACTCCGGGTTTCTGGAAACTATGGTACTGAGAAAGAATTCATACCCAGGACTGAAAATGTAAAGAATTTACCTCAGGGTAGATGAGGACATGCAAGGTCTCTGACATGAGTTGGGACGCTGGGCAGGCATGCATACTATAAATGACTTAAACCTTTATTTATAGTCCCAGGATTGGGTTCCCGGTGAATATTATAGAATCATTTGAAGAATAATTAGTTCGATAATGAGTGTGCAGGTGAGAAGCATCTGTTTTGCCCCTGGGCTCAGGGTCACTGTCTCTGCCACGTGAAGAGTCAGCAATAATTAGAAGAACCCATAGTGCCAAACTAAATTAAAATCTCTCAAACCGTTATTCACTGTATGATATAATTCTGTTTCGTGTTCCCAGGATGAGGAAACTCAAATTAAGTCTCTATTCATTACAAAAATAGGCTAACTAATTTAAGGCTATGAGCTATCTGTTTGTCGATGGTATTGAATGGTTTCTATCTACTGTTAGCAGATCATTCTGCATTAAAATAAATGGCCGCTGATTATGTGCCAATGGTTTATTTAACAGCACTCAATTCTACTGAGCTCTGAAAATGTAATGGGTCTCAGTGGACCCTCTTGCCTGCTATTTTTCTCGAAATAAAATATTGATGTAATTGGATTTCCCACCCACATTGATCCGTGAATGTACAAATGGGGATCAGTTTAAGCAAAAATGTTAAGAATTGAAGAAATGGTGATAATCATTGAATAAAGATATCCATTTCAGACACCTGGGTTTGTTCAATTAAGCTACCCTGAGAGCCATGGAAATTTCTGAATGGGGTTTCTGAAGTTCTGAGATTGTTGTGTCCAGACAGAGGCTATAAAAGAAAACAAAATTTGCAACCGGACATTGAAAAGCAAAGAGAAAGAGCTTTCAGAACCCCTCATGGACCACAGCCTTCCAGAACCAAGCCCAACAGGTTGTTCTGTCAACTCAATGAGGGGGAAAAAATGCCACAAAACCCGTTTCTCAACATCATTTAGAAGAAAAAAACAAAACGGTTTATTAATTGCACCCTCCACTTTTCAAGCTGGCATTTCACTGCAGTGTGGGCATAGCTTTGATCACACCCTGCAAGCATCTCATCACAGTGATGCGCGATGGTGTCAGCAAGACCACAGGGTTGAGCTCTTAATAGGATGCGGTCACTCTGCTGCAAGCTCTTTGGTCTCTCTCTCAGGTCTTCTCTGTTCTCTTTCCGTCACCGCCTTCTGCACTAATCCTGTTAGTAGACTGATCTTGCCTGGTGTGTTAAATGCCTCCTCAGTTCCAGTGCAACTTAAGCAACCAAATGGTCTCTTTCATCAGCATTCAAAAGGCAGCATTAGCAACAGTCATAAAGAGAACACAAATCCCTACTGGGTTTTTCCCATTATTTCTAAAACAAGATAGGCAAGTCTTGGATATATTCAAGTTCTCAGCATTTGGATAATAGCATATATTTTTTTTTCTCTTAAACAAAAACCACACCCCTAAGAAGGGGGGATTGGCTAAATGGCACCACTCTAAGGTTATCTCAAGGTCTGCCCCCTTCTCTACCATTAAAGAAAACAAAAATGTCTCCTTTCCTTCAATCCTCTTATATGAACAAATATTCCTGGTAGAGTCGTATTCCTAAATGATATGACTAGTGGCTTGTAAATTACATGATATTGGATCATGATAGGACACACCTGTAAGATCAGTAGTTGGGAGACCAGAGGCAGGAGGATCAAGATTCAAAACACACTTTGCTGGAGGTTGAGTTCAAAGATAGCCTGAACTACATGAGAAAGGAAGAAAAAAGAAAGAAAAAAAAAGAAAAAAAAAAAAAAAAAAAAAAAAAAAAAAAAAAAAAAGAAAGAAAGAAAGAAAGAAGGCAGGGATGGAGGGAGGGAGGAGGGAGGAAGGGAGGGAGGAGAGGAGAGGACAGGAGAAAGTATTTTAGGTACACCAGAGATCCCATAGTTTAAAGAACTTAGTTATGAATCTTTTTGTAAAGTAAATAATGATTTTTTTTCCTGTGAGTGTTTCTTTAAGTCAATACACTAAAAATGTATACCTTCATCTCTTCCTGACAGATAAGATATAATCAACAAAACAAGAGCCATAGGCAAAAGAACCTAAGTTTTCGTCTACCTTTGGTTTTAGATCTTCAAGATGGCACTGGGAAATTTCTGACTTTCCCTGGACATGAGTTGTCCCACTCTAATTCTTAGAATGTCTTATTTAATTACTCAAAAACTGAACAAAAGTGATGATTATGGCCCTGCCTTGATGAGTCTTTGTACACTCTGGTAGTGTCTTGATGCTATACATTATAGTTGTTGTCCATAATAATTATGCTCATGATGTAAAAGAGAGTAGTGTGTGTGTGTGCTGTCAATAAAGCAACCTACAAGGAATTTAAAATTGCTACCCAGTCCTTCAAGCACCACTGAGAATAACATTCTCAGTTTAATCAGAGTGATCAGGGTCACTCTCCTGTCCCCCAACATGGCTTTGAAATGTCTTATCAAATATCCATTCAGGAGAGGATTCTCCCTGAAAGTACTCTGAGAATTTGAACACCCACATGAGCAAGCCTCTCCTGTATTATTAAGGTAGTATGTGAAGGAGTCCTATGTGTATCTTGGGGCAAATTAAGGAAAGTTTAGCTTCATGTTTTTAACATTTTAGTCGTTCATTTCCTTTGCCTCTAGAGAATCGTATGTACATTTTCTATAATAAAGTAGTAACTGGTAAATATTTTAGATTTTTATTTTTCCCTCTTGATCTGTGGAGAAACGGGAGTGTGGTGGGCATACAGGCATCCAAATGGTTGCCAGGTAGATGGGGGGCGTTTATACAAATTAAAACACCAAGGATCTAATATTAGTATTAACAGGCGAGCTGAATTTATTCCTCCAATTGTATGACTGGAAAGAAAAATGTAGCAACACCTTGTAAAAATCTGAATTGAGGCTGTGTTAGGGCATTGTTAGGGCATCTTTTGAATCCATTTAATGGGAGAAGAATGGCTAGTTAAAGAAATCTAAAATTAGTTTCTTACACCAGGCCTCTCAACAACGTGGTTAAAGCAGGCGCGCAGGCGGCCCCACCTTGCCGGCTAAGCCGCTCTTCTGAGACCTTATATAACCCGCTAGGACTTACTGGAACCTTCCACGTCTCTTTAATCCACAATCAAAAAGAGGACTGAGCTTACGTTCCCAAGCCTAGAGAACACAAAGGATGAGTTACAGGCTGTAATCTGAAACTAAGCAGTAGGTAAAACATATGATCTGGCAGAATATGGATTGTCACCACATCAAAGAACTGAGCACATGGAATCTAGATGGGCATTCAAATAAGACACTGGTGGTCTTGTTCGCATCAGTCTCTTGCATTTGTACATCGCTGATCCATTCCCCACCCACCCCCCACCCCCCAGGCCTTGATCATTCTAAATTCATGGGCAAAAATCAAAGTGAAGGCATGAGACTGATTTTATTCAACCACCAAATAAAGTGGCCTCAGCCTCACCCAGGCCCTGTTCCTGGGACAGACCCTGCCCTGAAGGCGGTATTCATGCCACAGTGTCCACGACCACTATTTCCACAGCATCTTTTAGACTTCTCTCCCCTATGACAGTCTCGGCAGTTATAAAGCTTTTGGCGGGATTGTCTGTAAGACGCCTCCACAGACAGAGGAAGAACTCAGTTCTGAGTCACGGTGGTGGCTGACAGTAAGTGCTGAAACTCAGACTAGAATCCTTCTAGAAAGGATTGCCAAGTACCAGTTTGGCCGCATGGCTTATTAAATCTCTGAAATTATGGGATTCTACTACTTCCTTATAGCACCCCAAAATGCATCCCCTGTAATATCCAGCACTACCTGGATCAAATAGTATGCATTAAGTTAATACTATCTGAATGCTTCAGACTATGCTGAAAGCTCTCGGGCGCCATCCTCTTTGCTAAGGATGACTCAGAGTCCCACCGGGTAGAGCCTCAAGCCTTTCCTCATAGGCAATCCTGTTCAGTGACGAAACTGGCAACCTCTCTGCTCAAGAGCGAGGCAGCAGACACCATATTTAGAGGACACGTGGCTCTATTACTTTGGCTCAATTAATCCAGCTCCATGACCTCTCCCCACTCACTTTTGGGCCCTCCCTGTTGGCTGTTCCTCCTACTTCTGACTGACATGATGCACACTTGCTTCTATTCAGTCTTAGTGTTAGCAGTCATAATGCTGTCTACTTATCCACTTTTGTTTACACACACACATACATACATGCACACACAACATACACACACACAGACACACATACACACTGAAATAAAAAACAAAGAGACAGTGGTAGATTCTCTTCCAGAGCCCCTTATTCCAATTCTCCTAGCAATTCTACTGGCTGTGAATTAGCATCAGTCTCATTTTGCAGATTAGAAAATGGGGAATCAAGACAATTAAGGACCCAGTCAAGGTCATATAAGTTAATAAAACATAGGACAAGGCTATAAAGCAATTCCAAGTCTAAAGCCCTATTCAAACTGAGATTCCAAAAATGCTTAACATCCACTGAAAGCAGAAGCAACTCCTTCCAGAACAAGGTCCCATTAGGGTGGTATTTTCAGAGCATATTTGAATAAGATTGGAATAGCTTATTGTAGTATTTAATAATTAATTGCTTTAGGTATATGAAGAATGACTTTTTTCTTAATGAAAATCTTCAGGATGATATTATAATGTTAATATTCTCAGAAAGTGCTCTCAGGTGACATGGACATCAATGGTAATGGGGGAAACTATACTCATATTTTTTAGAGATAATTCCTGAAAGCCAGAGTATTTAAAAGATCCTTCATTGAGGCAAATTTTCATATATGAAAAGTAGCTGCTGGCAGTATCTAAGAACTTAATACATCTCTCCAGGAAAAATGCTGCCTTCAAAAAGGCATTTCAAAGGGTATTCAAAAATGCTGTTTTCTTATATTTGTATAACAAATAAAGGAGCTTTGGGGAAGAAGTGTCTGGCTGTGAGAAGCAAGAGAAGCCAAGAGTGATGTTTTTGCATTCTTTGGTAAACCCTATTGCTTTACATTGCTCCCATTTAAAGTAAGAAGCCATGGGTGTTGGGTGTAAATTCACAGCTAGAGAGGCTTGCTAAGAATCCCACCGAGTGTGGCTTTCACCAGGCCATGCTCTGCAGGAATCATGTCCTGGAAACAACCTCAGAGAGAAGAGAAGATGACCACAGGGAATGTGGCTTTGCTAGTGTTCCCTGCTTACCTCTGCTCTTTTTTTTCTGCCTTCAGCTGGGCCAACCACATTAAGGGGTGTAAAGTATACAAAACACAATTTTCTATTTTCACCGCACACTTTTGTAGCATCAAGCGTGGTCATATAACCATTCGCCATCCATCTCTACAGCATTCTCAGCCTCCCAAACTGAAGCTCGGTCACCATTCAGCACTTAACACACACCTCTTTTCCCTTGGTTCCCGATAATAATCGTGATTTTAGATCCTATCTGTATAAATGTGGTTATTTTGATGTCTCATATAAGTGAAATCATACGGTATTTGTCCTTTCCTCATTCTATACTTTTCTGGAAGGTTACCCCATATTCTTTTTATTTCCTTCGAAGGAAGTAAAATTCTCTAGTGTGGTGAATTACAGCCCTGATACTGTGAAAATGCATTTTTTTTTTCAGCGCTGAGTTTATATACTTTGTAGTAATGATGCTAATGAGTCAATAACATTTTATCAAATTATCAAGAGTGTATCATTTGGTCTTTTCAGACTTTAAAAGATAAAAAAAAGCCTGGGAACGTTAATAAGCACCACTGTCACAGAGGGCAAAAGTTGCCACAATCATGCTTGAGAATTGCCTGCAGCTTCAGGAACTGTAGCCACAGGCAGCTGGCATGAGAAGGGACCCAACGGAAGCATCATGTTTATTCTCACAGCCTCGGTAAACTTCTGTAACGTTGTGGTTTGTTTGTTTGGTTTTCCTTGTGGTGGTTATCAGCAGGAAATACACACACACATACACACACACACACACACACACACACACACACACACACACACACGGATGGACGGAAAGAAACTCCCTAGATATGGAAGTGAAGGAGAGTGTTGGGAGGATGCCTGTGTGCTCCCTGGCCACTCTGCAGCCTGTGTGGGGAAACCCCGGGAGAAGCAAATGGTGGCACCCAGGGGTGCACATGCCCTAGCCTGAAGACCTTTAGGGATTCCTCCTCACCCCTTGTCCTATTCCCACTTCTATCCGAGGTCTCAACTTGTTATTATCTACAAAATTAGCTCGGCCAGGGCTAGGAGCCTGACTCAATATGAAACCCCCAAGGAGAGTTGTCCTGGTGTGCCAGGGTGGCCGTAACAATGCACCAAAAATACAGAACCATATTGCCCGGCAGTTCTGGAGTCAGGGTGTCCAAAGCCAAGGTATCGGTGGGCCACAGTCCTGAAGAGACTCCTGGGACAGTCTCCTTGCTTCTTCCTGGCTTCCTAAAGAATCTACTGCTTGTCTGCATTCTTTGGCTGACAGCACTTTGCTCTAACCACTGCCTCTACCATCTCCAGGTACTTTCTCCCCACATCTCTAACTTAAGGTATGTTCTTCTTGTAAGTATACCAGTCATATCACACTAGGTCTCTTCTTAACTCAATGTCTAAATCTTAACTTACTATGTCCCAAAGATCCTATTTCCAAATATAATTATGTTCACAGGTACCAGGATTAGGATTTTTCACATAGCTCTTTGTGGGGCATAAGTCAGCCATTAACAAAACTCTACATTCAAAGTCTTGCCTTTTTGGGGACCCAGCCTCCTTGCCTGGATTCTGGCTTACTGGCTTTGATGCTCTTTGCCAATACTCTAATTCAGTTGCTCACTCCTTTCTTTTGTGGGTTTGTTTCTTATCAGATGAAGCAGACATTTATATGCTGACCATAACCCGGGACCCTCCTGGTCCTTTAGTGTTGCTCTGACTGATGAGATGTGGAGACTAAGTCATGCAGTTTCAGAAAATAACTTGGACCAGTCCCCACCCATAAGGCCATGCCACCGCCTCTGGTCCACCATCTATCTGGACCAACATCCCTAGAGCCTTTTTTAGACCTCCCTTTATTTCATCCAAAGTTGACCTCTATCACTTGCTACCCTGATAAATTCCAACAAGAGCTCTCACTTTCCAAGACCAGATTCTTCCCATTTGTTTTTGTTTTATGCACTTTATAACCAGTGTGGCATTTGTGATATTGAAGAAGTAATCCACAGGCTGTTCTATCTCATGTCGCTGGTGTGCACCTTTAAATAATACTTGCACTTACTTGGAGAAGCAAGAAAAAAATATTTAACTTTAAGCATCATCATTAATAAAATAATTATACTAGTGGATGGATCAATTATTTAAAAAGTTAATTTCTGCAAAAATCAAAGAAACTGGCTCAAGTTTCCACTAATAAAATATGTAAGTGGGAAGTTGCAGCATCTTCTTTTTCTAATTTTGTATCATAAAATGAGTCTATGCTACAAAATATTTGATGGAACTCTTTGTCTTTTTACTTTTCCTCCAGTTAATTACCTTCATCTTCCATTTACATGTTTCCCTGGACCTTATTTGAACTCAGACCCACATGGTAACACATGCAGAGCCAATCCAGTCCCACACCTCTCTCTTTCTAGACAACATTGCTTGGTCAGCTTGTATAGGCTTTGAGGTCTCCCCGGTCTATAAACAGTTGGGTGTTTTTTGAAGGAACCACAATTTCCATTCCTTCTGCACAGAGAGATGGCCAGTGATGGAATTAAACAGGCTGACGTTGCCAATATCCTTGTCATCTTATAGCTGCAAAATATCCCGTAGCTCACAATTTACAAAAAGATTAACAGCTTGGCCGTGCTTACAGTCTACAAACATAAAGTTAATAACCTCATTAGAACCTTCCAACTGGCCGCGCATCCAGGAACCCAAAGAAGAAAGCTCACCATTTTCCCTGCTACCCGTCCTTCTGGTTGTTGATATGCATGTGTGCATGGCTCTCATCTGCCTTGTGGTCCTCCCTTGTGCAATTCCAAAATGAATCATCCTCATTAAATGGAAAGTAAAACTGACCAGCGCATGCTTATTGCCGGCCAAACTCCGCCAAGTCTCCAGCCACTCTTTCTGCTCCCGGGGCCACCAGAGACCAAATGGACTATTTCCATCCCCTGCCAGGAACACATGCCAGTATTTACTAGTACTTATGCAAAATGATTTTCCAGAATCATTTTTCAAAAGCTGAATGCTCAGTTGACTTATAAAGTCTAAAATGGATTAATAGGAAAGAGATAGACAGTCCCAGATGCACAAGTTATCAATTTTATGCGCAGGATGAGTAAGCCTTACATATTTCAGCTAAGCTGGAATTACAATAACCCCGTTTCTCTCAGGAGAAATGGTGGCTGCCATAAAAATGAAGATGTGCTTTGTTTTACTCGCAAAACAGGAAGTATTCTTGGCTGGATTAAAGTGATTGGCGTGATGGCTTAGAGACACTGCCTGACTGGATTTGTCACCAATGCTAAACCACGTATGTCTACATGAGCGCAGTGGCCAAAGGATGGGAGATGATGTATGTGCTCAATTGTGCTCTTAATTTTTTTACTCAGACAACATTCACTGAGGATTTAACATCAGTAAGACATCAAACTAGACATTTGGACACAACAATAGAAAGAGTCCCTTCTTGCATGAACTCCTAATCTATTCCCCTTACTCTCCTAAATGTATGGACTTTGAATCCATTGCCTATAAGCAACAGAAACCATCTCTATCTTGCCTACAAATATGGAAATCTTTAGAGGATGAGGAGCAGCTGGCAAGGCAAAGAACAAGAGGATAGAAACCAGATCCCTCGTTGGCTTTGAGGTACTAGGAGAAACATGAACGGCTTTCAGGTGTCTGCTCTGAAATCAGGGTTCTGTGACCCCTTTCCTTCCATGCCATGCTACTTTTTAGCATTGTAAATAGTTTGTATTGTACCACACAGTGGTCCCCTTTTCTGCAGAAGGATGGGGTACCTTGCCTGAAAGACTCATCAAGATGGACTAAAAAGGAACAGAAGCAATCTCTTAACGTGAATGGGTGCTAGGAAAGTACTCTTTCCACAGCCCAAGGTATATTTTCCCCCATGGTAAAGCCACTGGATCTTTCCCTCAGAGCTAATCTCACCCTAGGCTTTGAGAGGAAGAGAGAGAAGTTGGTAGTTCAGAGTAATAAATAATAAATAAATAATAAATCACCATTTATTCATTCTTGCCTCAAGACTTAACTTAGCTCTTACTCCAGAGGCCGGTAGCTGGATTCTGCACTGTTACCTAGGACCCAAGTCTAGGAACCATGTATCCATCACCTTGATACCTCAAAAGCCCAGCACTACCCTGAAGTTAGAAAGGAATTAGGACCTGGCATTGGACATGCCACGTGTATCATAAACTACCAGTATTGATACACATTACATGTCCAATGCCTGGTCCTAACTCCTTTCTCTGCATTGCCCTGATAGTCTGTCTAAGTACTCTAGTCTCCACCAAACTGAGCTCTGTCTCCCATTCCCGAGCCTGACATCCTTCCTCCCACTGGAATTCTGCTCTTGAATTGGAGCTTTGCAACTGGATGAGTAAGGAGCAACACTCTGACTCAGGGAAAGCTATGTGCTCTTGTAGTCACTATACCTTGATTAGCTTCAACTACTAATCTGTAAAATGGGTTCAATAATGTTAATTATATTAAATACCATATAGCTCATTAGGTGGTAGAGATTAAATGAGATTAATTTATTGGCATAGTTTGTACAGATAATAAAACGCTTCCTAATTAATCCTTGGTCCCTTCTTAAAACATGTTTTAGAATTTCACTACTTTTCCCATTCTTGCTACATGACTGGCTGAATTTTAGGCTCCTGCTTCCATCGACCACAAAGTCTTGTCTGTTCCTATGCTTTAACTCTCTCTTTCCCACATCTCAGACTGGCTGTAGCAAGGCCAGACCCAGACTCCCCGTCTCTGCTGTGGCCATATTTTTAGCACTGCATCCCACCTCAGTCCCTTCAAACCAAGTGCCCATCACTACAGTTCAGTGAAATCAAGCGTCTACTTTCCTCAGGCTTCTCCCCGCAGTAGCCTGAGAGCCATAAGCAGGAGACTTGACTCTTCTCATTTACCCCTGCCTGTTAGGAAAATTGGGGAAACAGCCGTGTCTACCCCCAGAAAGCCAGTTCTCCCGTGGCCACTCAGTACTCCCCTGATTGTTAACTAAGTTGTGATTTTTTCCCCCTCTAATGATTTGGCTGAATCCTTAGTTGCCTAAACCCCGGAAATGCTTTCTTCCCTCCTCAGCAAATAGTGTGTTTAAATAATATCAATTACCTCCAATGTTCCAGGCCCTGAAGCAAACAGTAGATGGAGCAAGTACGCATGGTGTGATTCTGCATCCTACTAAGGATAGTGAGAAGACCGAATGAATGCGCGCGCACGTGCACGTGCACACACACACACACACACACACACACACACACACACACACACACACGGATGGCATGACTAGTTACTGTCTTCCACATTAATTGGTGAACAGTGATACCAGAAGCAGTCTAAAATAAATGAATAAATAAATAAATAGGTAGATAAATAAATAGATAAATAATTAAATAAATAAATAAATAAATAAATAAATAAATAAGTAAATAAATAAATACTTCTTCTGGTGGTTTGAGTAAAAATGGCCCTGTAGGCCCATAGAGAGTGGCACTATCTGGAGGTGTGGCCTTGTTGGAGTAGGTGTGGCTTTGTTGGAGGAGGTGTGTCACTAGGGGGTGGGCTTTGAGGTGTCAGATGCTCAAACCTGGCCCAGTGTGTCACAGTCACTTCCTGCTGCCTGAGTATCCAAGTGTAGAACTCTCAGCTACCTCTCCTGCACCATGTCTGCCTGCATGCCACCATGACTCCTACCATGACGATAACAAACTAAACCTCTGAACTATAAGCCAGCCCCAATTAAATAGTGTCTTTAAATGTATGGACTGCCTTCAATGTTCCAGGCCCTGGAATTACATTAATTACATAATTACAATTAAATGTTTTCCATTACAAAAGTTGCCACGGTCATGGTGTCTCTTCACAGCAACAGAAACCCAAACTAAGACACTTTGGAAGAATGGATAATGAAGATACCATTTAGGCTGGGTTCTAGAAAGCCCTCTGTCTATTGATTTTGCAGAGAAATGTATCAGACATAATTTAGATCTCAGTTTTCACTTCCTGTGTGTGAATTAGGTACTAAAGCCTTGCCCAAACTCCAGCAGTCAGCTCTGCACTGGGCTGATGATGAGCAGATTCAATCACTTGCCTGTGATTGGCAGCCTTTCCTCATCATTAGAGCTGTAGACTCATGGTAGACTCATACAGAAGCAAGTAGCTTAAGGGAGCTCGCTCATGTTTCTGAATAATACCTCTTTGTATGCATACTTAACACTTTATTTGCCCATATTCCCAAGATGCACATTCTGTTTCTAGTTTATGGCTTATGAATAACATTGCTATAAGCATGCTTGTACATGCTTTTGAGTGAACCATAGGTGCTGTTTTTCTATTGAGTTTATACCTTACAAGTGGAATTGTTGGGTCATAATACACACATACACACACACACACACACACACACACACACACACACACACACACGTTTTGCATATAGCTTCTGAATGGTTCTCTTCCTCTGCATGTGTTTTTAAGAGGGTGCTTCTGCTATTCTAGAGAAATGGCATTTCTGCAGGGAGGCTTGACCCTGTGGTACCTAAGACATTGACTGTGCAGAGCTTGGAGCTCAGCCCCTTCCTTGTGTTTGCTCTTTGCACTCAGGAGATGTTTTTATTACCTGCTGGGCAGATGCATCATTAAACAAGAATTTATGCATCTCCCAAAAGCCTGATGGGGATTCCTCAGGGCAGAGAGTATGGTTCCTCACATGCATGCACACTGTTTTAGGAGCCTCCTGATGGCAAGTGAGTGAGGATCCAGGCAGAGAGGCAATCGGAGGGGTGGAGTAAGGTCAGAAAACCAGATGGAGAATCCAAAAGCAGGCCTCCAAGGACAGCCTGGGAAGACATGAGGAGGAAGCAAACCAGTCTTTCCAGTCCTAATTGGTAGCTATGAGCAACTCACAGGCTCCCAGTGCTTGGTGCTAACCACTGCTCTGCCCATGCTGCACCCAGCATATGTCCCAAAGCAGCAAAGATGATTGGCAGGCACGGCACCAAAGCAGCAGGTATATGCAGCACCCTCTTCAGCCAATACTGCATCTACTTCCACTGCAAGAAGCAGAGTGACCTCAGCTTCAAGAACAAAGAAAATCAGACGCTTGCCGGGGAAAGAGGTGATCTGTCCAAGTCATCCTGACCTTAGGGATGCTGAAGCTGTTTAGAAATTCTTCCTGGAAGAAACACAGCCCAATGAAGAGTTGTTAGTGAAAGGAGACCATGAGAAGGGTGTAGACCACCTGACCAATGCAGTTGCTGTGTATGGACAGACTCTCCCAGCACCCCAGTTCCAGATGCTCCTGTCCAAGAACTGTGAGTGCTCAGAGCTTGACCTACAATGGTGTGAAGGAGCCAGATGTCAACACAATAAAACCTCAGTTTAAATTATTCTTTAAATTCTTATCTTGGCCGCTGAGTGGCTCTGGGGCTAATAAGGGCAGACATGATTGTTATGGACTGTCCTGCAAGTGAAATTTACCAGAATCAGTGTTTACTTGGGCTAACTCCACAATCTGTTTGTTTTAATTTTTTCCCAGTGAAAATTGTATTTTAATAGAGGTTTTCATTTTGTAAATACACCACGAGCTGCCAAAAGAAAAATAAAAACAAGGGGTGAGCTATTAAGAAAAAATTATCGCAGACAGTGAGAAGGAGGAGGCTGGGGCGAATCCTGAGTCCACAAGAGCTGACCTCCAACAGCCCCTTTGTCCCTGTTCTATACTGTGTTAGTGAGGAAGTCACAGACAGTGTGGAGAGGAGAAAGGCTGATGGCATTCCTCTTTCCTGGGTCACTACTTCTCTAAGGTGACTGTTGAAAACACCAAACCCTATGGCTAAGTTGCCAAAAGCCTTCTCCACGCTGCCAGAACTTAGAAACATCCATGTCTCCTGGTACAGTCCATCAGGAGGCAGCAAACCCATAGACATGATCCATAAGACACTCACACCCATTAATGCAGAGAACGCTTCCGAGGGTGATTACAAGGTTATTGTTCAAAGCAGAAAACCAGTGATGTCCTTAGACGTAAGGGATAATTTCTAATATTTGACACTATAGAAGAATACCTACAATTGACAACAGTTCACTGTATACTTCAAAATAACTAATGCCGAAGATGTGGTTGTTTAGAAATGAAAGCTTATGGCAAAACCCCAATATCATTACATATTATCACAAACATGTATTGAGTGTCATATACTCTGGCCATGAACATGTGCAATTATTACGTGTAAGTTTTAAAAAGAAAAATACATAAATCTATACATATACTATATCTATGATCAGTTTTTCTTAAATAAGGAAAAGCTTAAATGTCCAACAATAGCCAATAGGTTGGATAACTCTCATAAAAACCATTACAATTTATTAAATTAAGTATCTGTGCAAATGTATTTAAATTAAAATAGCAAAGTAAAAAATTTGTAAAGACATTAAAACAACAATGAAATAAACAAATACATAGAGATGGTCAAAAAAGTTGAGAGCTATACAGATAATAGCTGGTATTCATGCCCAGAGCATGCTGATACTGCTCTGAATGTTTAATATAAATTAGCAGTCCACACAACGACCTTCTGAGGTAAGTAGCAGTAACTCTATGGAGGAAGGAATTAAGCCACAAAAAGCTAAAGAGTTCAAAGCATAGCTCAAGTGTTTTCATCTCTAACTTCTTAAGCTCAAAGCCTGGTCATGAAAATACAAGGCATTTTAGGAATGAGTCTTAAAGCTACCTACCATTCGGCATTCTTCTATCTTTACTAAATGATGCTTTATTCACAAGCATCATTTCATCAGCTGTCTCAAGAATCTAGCACCACAGAAATGGTTATCTTTTTTCTGGAGAATCAAAAATAAAGGTTATATGACCTCCATTATTAAAAAAAAAAAAAAAAAAAAAAAAAAAACTCAGCTACAAACACAAGAAAATAAGTCTTGGCCCCTTAAGTCAACAAAATCTCTAGTTGAGAGAAAAGAAGTATGAACAAAAAAAAATGGGTAATCTGTTGGAAATTTTCAGAGCATTGAAAATCAAGTAACATGAATAAATTATCTAAAGAAGATGAAATGTCCATTAAAAAGAAAGGATAGCGCCGGGCAGTGGTGGTGCATGCCTTTAATCCCAGCACTTGGGAGGCAGAGGCAGGCGGATCTCTGTGAGTTTGAGACCAGCCTAGGCTACAGAGTGAGTTCCAGGAAAGGAGCAAAGCTACACAGAGAAACCCTGTCTCAAAAAACCAAAAAAAAAAAAAAAAAAAAAAAAAAAAAGGAAAGAAAGGATAGCAAATGTTTGTGTTAGTAAGCTTTGTGTTACTGTAACAAATACCTGAAACCCATCAACTTATAAAGAGAAAAGGTTTATTTGGGCTTACAGTTGTATAGGTTTCCAACTACGATTGATCAGTTCTGCTGATCTAGCCTTGGGCAGCAGAGTACAGCCTGGTGGGAGAACATAATAGAGTCTGTTTTCCTCAGAGCAAAGTGGAGAGAAAGAAAGGGGTGTTCACAGTCCCCTAAACTGCCCCCCAACTTGTGACATCACCCCTCCTGCTAGACCTTATCTCTAAAAAGCCCCTACTTTCCAATGGCACTAAGCTGAGGGACAAACCATGACACAAGAGATTTGGTGTGATTTTTCCAAATCCAAACCATATTGCCTTATGGTCATTAAAAAACAGTATACTAAACAATGAGGACGTGGACTCCGTAATGGTGGAGGGAGTCAGGAGATATGCGAGAGGCCTGGGAAGAAACTCAGTGGGTACAGAGGTTCTTGTGGGGCAAGGAGACTGGATTTGGATCTCCAGCATCTCAACCCACCTATAACCTCAGCACTCGAGAAGTGGGGACAGAGTCCCCAGAACACATTGGCTAGCTGGACTAGGCAAAATCCCAGAGTTACAGGTTCACTGATAGACCCTGCCTCAATATGTAAGGTGGAGAGCAATAGAGAGAGATACCTGATGTGAACTTCTGACCTCCACACGCATGTACACACTGTCACACACACACTGTCACACACACACACACACACACACACACACACACACACGCCACAGACTTTTCTAGAGCTTTGGAATCCATACATAACATATTAAACTGTGATCACAGGCCTTACTGAGAGTTAAACTCATTGTGTGTGTGTGTGTGTGTGTGTGTGTGTGTGTGTGTGTGACAAATACACATATAAACATGTGAACATGCATACATATCCACATTCATGAACATATATGCAGTCACAGTGAGTGTACACACATGTATGTGGATGCTATGGCTGCTGGATTTATCAGATGGATAAAACACCTCTCCACAGATTCCCCAGACCACTGAGCTCCAAAACCATCCCCTGGTAATGACACGAGGTGCCTGGGGACTCATCACCAACCTGTATCACTTTCACATTAGAACAGGAATAACCTCTGGGATACGGCACTGGTCCAAAAGGAAATATGTAGTAGTAAGGAAGCTTACATGGAAGACTGAGGCGAAGGAAACAAGGAAGGTTTCCCTGTCCTCGAAATTCAACCTGCTTCTCTTCTAACCCCAATCTAGACCTTTCTGGACGGCCAACTCACATGCAGTGTCTAGAACATAGTAGGACTTCACCCTTAAGTAAACTACCGTCAGGTGACATGAAGAAAGAGAAAGCCATGATCTTGTCCACAAGGAGTTCGTGGGCATCAGGAAATGAAGACTAAGCGCATGTGGTGACATATGCTGTCCTTTACAGCACTCCATCCGTGAAGAGGGGAAGACTGTAAGTTCAGTTAGATACCAGTCTGGCTCTACTAGGTAGGGAGACCCTGCATTTCTCACCTCCATAAAAGAAAATAAAGAAGTATGGGCATAGCTCAGTGGTAGAGAATATTGGTGTAGCACTTGCATGGCCTTAGGTTCAAACCCCAGCACTGGAAAGAAGAAAAGGGGGGAATGAAAGGGAGGGAGGGAGGAAGAGAGGGAAGGAGGGAGGGGAAGTGAGGAGGGAGGGGAAGGAAAGAAAAGAACATAACAGACAGAAAATAGAATAAGAAAGAGGAAAATGGAGGGGAAGGGAAGGGAAGGGAAGGGAAGGGGAAGGGAAGGGAAGGGAAGGGAAGGGAAGGGAAGGGAAGGGAGGGAGGGAAGGGAGGGAGGGGAGGGGAGGGAAGGGAGGGGAGGGAAGGGAAGGGAAGGGAAGGGAAGGGAAGGGAAGGGAAGGGAAGGGAAGGGAAGGGAAGGGAAGGAAGGGAAAAGGGAAGGATGGCTAAAGTTAAGTCTGTCTATCAAACTACACTGTACACACCTGTAGCAAAGAAGAGACATTTTGTTGTAGCTGAAGTTTTCTCCAGTCCCGCCCGGGCCTGCAGCTGCTCAGACCCAGGAAAACTTCAGCTACATTTTGTACAATAAAGGTCTAGAAACCAGAAAGGTTAGTGGAGAAGTGTGCCAGGGTGAGGGTTGGAAAGGTCTTGCGTGTAGAAGTATAGATTCTATCCCTACTGATTTGAACAAGTTCTGGATACATGGGTCTCCTACCTCCTCTGAAACTCTCAGTCAGCATTAGCAAACAGAGCCTAGAGATGACCTGGAATCCAGGACTGTTTAAGCACTGAAAGAGACTATTTACCCAAGTCTTCAGCTTGGCAGTAAGACACCTGAGATCAGGGGCATTAAGTATTTCTTCCAGCATAATGGTCTACTCCTGAGAGAGAGAGAGAGCCACATCAAGACACATTTTCTTGGAGACTCAGTAGACATCTACTGCATCTCAATGATGGGAGCTAGAAGGCTGTATGTACGAGGGCCTGTAGAATCACACATAGATGTGGAATCCATACCACAAATAGACTATGTGGCGAGAGAAGAAAGGAGCTGGACTTGCTTACGTGTATAGACAAAGCCCAGGGCAGGCAGCATGTATAAAATGCTACAGGCAGACTGGAACATATAAATCAAAACAACTGGGCATAATAACTCAACTATCAACTGCTAGCCCAACAGAAAGACATTTCCTTGGGAGGAAAGGGCAACAGAAAGAAATCTTTGTTATGCATGGTGCTCAAATCTATTGAAAACGTCAAAATAATCTCATTAAAGTGTAACACGCTCAAGACAGACACAAAGAGTCCATGCAGTCTTGAAAAAAAAATCTGTTAAGGAATTTCACTTAATCCTCTCCTTTAGCTGACTTTTTTTTTCTTTCAAATTTGCCTGTAAACTAATACTTACATCATTTTATTTAGGGCAAGGGCCTGTGCCTGCAAACAGTTATTAAAATAAATGTTCTTTCCATGACCCAAAAGGAGCAGTTGGTATTAAATCAAACTTTTCTAGTTTATCTGGTGACAGCCCTTTCAGAAAACCTCAAGAGGTGACCTGTCGCCTCATTCTTTAATAAGCAATAGTTTTCTTTTTTGACTCAGAGGTGATAAACAAGGTCACTTTGAGCACAAAAGAAGCATTTGCATAAACCAACAGCATCCAGAATATGCAATTAAAAAAGCGAATAGTTAATGAGCCTGCAAAATCATATGCACCCCTTTCTAGAGTAAATCTTACCGGATGATGAGTGATGGAGTTTTCTACGCTTGAATCTCTTTTTTAATTGAGTAAATAAGCTAAGGTAAGAATTAAAGCATAAATTAAAGCAGGAGCATGCACACAATCTGTAGAGAAGTGGGGGAGGGGGATGATCCAGGAAAACAAAAGGAAGATTTATTTGGATGGATTTTAAAGTGCCTGTGTCTCCTTTGCATTTGACAGCGCACGTATGTGCACACACAAGCACACAAAACAAACCAGCAATGACCTTATGGGTCACCTCTCTTTGGCCTGGATCACTGCACTCCCTATTTCCATTCCTCATCCTATAAGCAAGAAGAAAACAACACAGCAAAGTTAATGAACTTCCCGTACCCTAGTGTGGGAGGTTGCATTATTGGCTCCAGTTCTTCACCCATCCTTGCACTCTTAATTGATATTTAGCCATGGCATTCATTTTGGCCAGTAGAGTAGGGGAGGTGTGACAGTATGTCATTTCCAAGACTGGGCTTTTAGATATCATAGCTCCCAGCTACTCTCTCTGTTGCATAGATCCAAAGGTTTTGCCCATGCTAGCCTACTGGAAAAATGAAGACTTTGAGAGATCCATAAAGGAGAAAAAAACCTGGCCATCTTAGAATAATCAAGTCAGCAAAGCACCTCAGCAGTACCAACTTAGTGGAGTTGCCCCACAGGCTTTGGAGCTAAAATAATGATATAAAAACAACTACATTGTGGTCATTAATTTGATGGTCAACTTGATGGATTTAGGATTATCTAGGAGGGGTGTGTGTGTGTGTGTGTGTGTGTGTGTGTGTGTGTGTGTGTGTCTGGGAGAGCATTTCCGATCTGCCCTGCCAGTGTGTGTCATCATTTGTGAACTGAAAGCTTGAATGAAATAAAGGGGAGAAGAGTTTGAATGACAATGTCTCTCATAGGCTTAAGCAATTGAATAATTGCTCCCCAGTGGGTGGTACTACTGCAGGAGGTTTATGAGGAGGTGTGGCCATGCTGGAGGAAATGTTTCAATGGAGCAGACTTTGAGTGTATCGACTCTTACTTCATATCCAGTTCTATTTGTAGTTAGAGATGTGAGCTATCGTATCAGCTGCCTGCTCCCACAGCCATACCTGCTCCTTGCTGCCATGGCTCTCTGTCATGAGACTCTTATCCCTCTGGAACCAGAAGCCCAAATAAACTCTTCCTTCTATAAGATGCTTCTGGTCTTGTATCACATAAAAGTAGCTGACATAGGGGTTAACAGAAGAAAATGATCTGAGGGTCTGCATTTCCCTTTCCCTGTTTCCTAGCCTACCATGATGTGAACTGCTTTGTTCTTTCAAATTTGCCCCACCATGGCTACTGACTGACACCTTGGAAACCAGGAGCAAAACCCTCTCAAGTGGTCCATACCACAAATTTGAATCCCAGGGATGAAAAACTAATCAATGTGTATGTGATAGTATATAACTAAAGAGGAATAATAATTATGTAGCGATTACATGACAACTTTTGGATTAGGCCCCTGTTTCAGGATGGCTTACCACACAGAAATAGCTGGGAGCTGTGCTAGATGCACTCAGACTTAAGCAATAAGATCTCACCCTCAATGATGAGGAAGACACTTCTCTGTCCATGGTACAATTTTCCCACCTGTACACCACAACAAACACTAGCTGTGTCTTCCAACTTAAAGAAGAATGAGGGTTAAATGCCCACCAGAAAACTCACCCAGCTCAACAGAAAGGGTCACGTTCAGACACACAGAATGGGAAGGAGGAAGGGAGGGAAAGAAGAAGGGGCAGAAATAGAGGTGAAATGAAGATAAAGAGGGAGAGAGAGAGAGAGAGAGAGAGAGAACAAAGCCCCTTCTCTAGGGGATCTTATTTTATTGTATTAGTTCCTTTTATTATTGTGATAAAATCCCTGAACAAAATCGATTTAAAGGAGGAAAGGTTTATTTGGCCGATAGTGTTAGTGTTATAGGAGTCAGTCCACCAAGGGTGGGGGTGGAAGGCATGAGAGCAGCCATGGGAGGCATTGTGCCATTGTGCAAGTGAGGTCGGACTGAACAGGTAAGGCATAACTTACCTGTTACCGCCTGGTCTTCCACTGAAGGTCAGACTTCCTGCAGGAAAACTACTGGCTGAGTCTATGCTGGCATGAAAAAGCACAGTCCTGCTAAGCCTCTCTCGATTGGGTATGTAACTGACCAGAGAGAACTCTATCAAGGAGAGCGGTGGCGCTCTATCTGAAAAACTCCATCACAGAAAGAGGCATGGCCAAATGTGCCCTTATCCGTCATTGGTACCAGTGTATCAAGGTGGAAACAGAGATGGGATGCTGGAGTGGTGTTGCCAGGAGACACCTAGCTCACTATGAAACATGTACATTCTGACATACACAGAGCACAGTTCCTAAGCCAGGGACTGTCCTAAGCCAGTCTACCTGTCTACCACTGGTAAACTTGGAGTCTTTAACTTTGTCTTCCTTGGCACTCGGGTCCTTTTCATTCTCTTCCTTCCATGCAAAGGGTAACCACTGACATTCTACCCATCCTGGAACTGATTTTTTTTTTTAAATGTACTACACCTTAAGCCAGGCACTCATCCACATGCAAACAGAGCCAGGAATCATATCTATTTGACATGGCCATCTTTCCCCTGTGTCCCAATAGTCATTCTCTATGCAACAATTCAGCCTTTGTAAGAGCCTAATTACAGCCAGAACACCAAGACTCCGAGACAGAAGAGCATAAGTCACAATCCCAAAATGTCTTCGCAGTCTGGACTTATTACTGCAGCACCCATCAGAGCTGAAATGAGAGACAATGTGTGGCACACTGACTCCCCAGGTGTCCCCCTGTGCCTGGTGGAGGGAGGTCACCTCATTTACCTGACAATGTCACTGTGTCCTTTTACTTAACTGGCTCTTCTTTCACAAGGTAAATCCTCTTAGTGTCTTAAGAGAGCAAATAGCCTATCAGTCCCTGGCAACTTAATGAGAATGTAATCTTGTCCAACAGCAAAAGGTGGATGGTCAAAAAATGGTTATGTGCCTGCCTTGTAAATCAAGATCTACTTAGAACATTATAAAACATAGTTAGAGGGCACTCCCACGTATGGATTCAGCTTCTAGACAGTTCCATGTGTTCCTGTACACTGAGAAGTACATGAGACAGAACCAGGAAGGAAGGGAATAGCAAAGTCTGGGAATTAAACATGGAACGGACAGTTCCAAGAGGGAAGCCAATCACAGCGCATCCTTGGGTTTTAGGACTCAGGTCTTCACTGAAGTGATAAGTATTGGGAATGGACACAGGGGTTCAGCCATCCGGATAGGGCCTAAAGTCCCAAGAGTCCCAAGGACACCACTAGCCACAAGCTGCTGCCACCATGTAACCTGCTCATTTCTACATGGCCATGACGTAAAGATTGTCTTGCTGCATGTAGTTCACATGGAGTAAGTGATGGTAAAAGGACAAGAAAATCTGGGATGAGGAGACGGTTCAGTTGCTACAGTTCCTGCTTCACAGGCACGAGGACATGAGTTCCGAGCCCTCATAAAAGACAGATACTCAGGCACAGATCTGCAGTCTTGGCACTGGGTAGGTACAAACAGGTGGATCCCTAGAGTTCATTGGCCAGCCAGCATAGCCCCAGTCTCATTGAAAGACCCTGTCTCACGCAAAACACAAAGCAAAATTAGAGCGTAGCTAAAGTGATGAGGAAAGCACACCAGACCATCTCGAAATTCCCTGTCTCTACATATAACACACACACAGACACAACACACCACACACACACACACACACACACACACACACACGCACGCACACACACACACATACACACAAGAACAAAAAAAATAATATCTCAGGCTCAGTGATAGGCCACTTGTCTATCATGTAAAAGGCTTTAGGTTCCATCCCCAGCACCACACACACAAAAAAAATCTTCGTTTTTCACCAGTCCATTTTCAATCTTTTCTAAAGCCAGAACTCTGCTTCCCCAGTCCAGCTTCCTGTACCAACACCCATGCCCTTCTCTTCTCATCTGTAAAATCTACACATGTTGCCCTGTAGTTGTCTGTCTCACTCTTTTGCTGTTGGGGGGGCCCACCACCCAGCTCCCAAATAAATGCACATGAAGACTTATTCTTATAAATGCCGGCCTTAGCTTGGCTTATTTCTAGCTAGCTTTCTTTTTCTTTTTTTTAAAGATTTATTTATTTATTATGTGTACAGTGTTCTGCCTCCATGTATGTCCACAGGCCAGAAGAGGGCACCAGATCTCATTACAGATGGTTGTGAGCCACCATGTGGTTGCTGGGAATTGAACTCAGGATCTCTGGAAGAGCAGTCAGTGCTCTTAACCTCTGAGCCATCTCTCTAGCTAGCTTTTCTTAACAAGTTAGCCCGTCTATCTTTTGCCTCTGGTCTTTTACCTTTCTCTATTTCTGTATATCTTTTCTTTCCTTCTTATTCTGTGTCTGGCTGTTTAACTGGGTTGCTGGCCCCTGGAGTCCTCCTCTCCTCCATTTCTTGCTCCTCTCTCATTCCTCTTTTTCTCCTTCTGTTTATTCTCTCTGCCTAGAAACCCTGCCAATCCCTCTCCTGCCTAGCTATTGGCCATTCAGTTCTTTATGAGACCAAGCACTTATTTTAGACAGGCTCAGTAACACAGCTTCACAAATGTAACATAAAGGAACTCAACACATCTTTGCATCATTAAACAAGTGTTCCACTGCATAAACAAATGTAACACACCTTAAAATAATACTCTACAACATTGGCCTTTCAAGTTCCTTCTGGCTCCAGATCCCCTGTTGCCTTTCTGACCTCCACCTCTAACATTCCGGCAAATTCTACCACTCCCATCCATGGTTCCCCTCTCAGACTCAGCTTCAAAGCTTCCTTCTCAGAGAGATTATCTTAGACAATCACGGTTCATCTCAAATGGCCTAACAGTTCATTAGCTCTTTAACTCATGCAGTAAGAATCTGGAACCCAACTGATGGGTTTAACATCCAACACCATTGCTTCCTGTGTGACATTAGATAAGTTATTTTATCTAATGATAATATATGAAATTAATAATCAAGTGCACGTTTCAAGGTTGTAAGAGTTGGCTGAGTCTGGGGCTGGAGAGATGGCACAGTGGTTAAGAGTCCTTGCTGTTCTTACAGAGAATTGAGTCCAGTTCTCAGTATCCATGTCAGGCAGCTCACAACCAACCTATAACTACATCTGCGGGAGCTCTGGTGCTCTCTTCAAGCCGCCATGGAAACACACACTCATGTGCACATAGCCCCACACAGATACACATGCATACACATAACAAAAAATCAAGATTTCCAATACAATTATAAAGCGTTGACTGAGTTAATGATTTTTATGACACAGTGCCTAGAATAAAAGACACAATAAAGCAGTAATTATAGTTTCTTTTTCTTTTTTGTTTTTACTTCTTAACACCATCTCACCACGTAGTCCAGGATGTCCTGGAACTCACTGTACAGCTCACACTGGCCTTTAAAGTCCCTACCACCTGAAAACAAAATTATGATCTTGATGATGACTTCTGTACATGAGACAGTGTCAGGGGCTAACTAGTCAAGGCCATGCTCCTGCCCATGTTGGCCTCTCTAGCTCTGCAGTTAGTGCTAAGCATAAAGCTTAGCCTAGCAGATATTCACACGGCAAAGGTGCAAAATACTGGTACTTAATCTATGAACATGAGTACTGTGTTTTGTTTTCAGACCCAAAATTTTCCCTGTGATTATTTTCAGAATGGAAACTTTCTGTCTCTTCAGCTTAACCTGTGGTGAATGAGACCAACTATAAATGTCCATGTTCACAAGAGAAATCTTACCACTTGGAGGAGTTGCATGAATACCTTTCTCAAAATTTCTGCCTCCCAGCTCCCCAAGCTGAGTGCCTCTTAAGGAATTACATTTCAGGGAGCCAGCTCTCGTGACCGGCAAGAAAGGGAAAAGTCAAAGCTTTTATTTATCCATTGGATTTCCAGATGTTGAGCATGTCTTAAGTTTTGCCTGAATGGTATTGACAATTTATGGTTGTCTTCGAAAAATCATTTGATAATGATCCAACTATCTAGAACCTCTTTATTTTATGCCCGTTAAAAGAAAAGAAAGTTATTACCCAGGAAAATTTCCAGACTGCCATAAAAGAAAGGCCATTGCTGCCAAGAAACACCTGCCATAAAACCTCCCCTAACAGCTTCCTACCTTTATGTATCTGTAAAGCGGCCTTTTTAAAAACGAGAAGAGACCATCAATCATTTCTCCTTAAGGCTAATTGCGAATGTTTAGTGCAGAAATTAAATATTATAAGATGTGAATAGGGTGTGTGGCATTCTAGAATTACATGCATGCATCTCCGGGAGGGGAATACTCAAAGCATCAAGATTGTGGGACCAGTGATGCCACTAACATTCTGTGGGAGCTTTAGTGAGACCTTTCTGGCCACCTTGCCCATTATCAATGCCCCACCCCCATCTACCCCAAGAGCATGGCTAATGGACATTTCATTGCCTTAAAGAGTTGTTCATGAGTGAAAATAAAAGATGTGGAAGCACTTTGAAAGAACAAATGTGGGCCTTTGAGATAGTTGGGCAGGTAGAGGTAATTGTACCAAGACTAACCAACGTGAGTTTGAGCCTCAGGATACATATGCTGGAAAGAGAGAACTGACTCCAAGATGTCCTCTGACCGACATACTTGTGCTGTGGCACAAACTTTTGTGCACACACACACACACACACACACACACACACACACAGGCACACCCCTCAAACAAATAACTAAAGATGTAATAGAAAAGTTAAATGTGGCGTGAAAGCCAGGTGTGGTGGTACATGTCTGTAACCCCAGCATGTGGTTTACTGGGAAAGCTGGCGAGTGTGAAGTAATCATGGGGAATTTGGACCCATCTGGGTTATACAGTGAGACTTTGTCTCAGACAAACAAACAAATGAAAGACAAATACATGTGACACGAAACTACAAAAGTATAACCTTTTTTAATGGGAAAACAACTTACATGGACAGTTCCATGTTTACACAGCATGCAAAGCTACTGTAAAGAAGAAATAAGTGAAATCCGGCTTTGGACTCTACATCAGTGGTTGCTAAATCTGGCTGTCTGAATCCCCAAATGCCCACTTGATAAAAATAAGCTGCTCACACTACCATAAGCTTACCAAGTCAGAATCTCCATAGACCTATGGAGATTTGAACAGGAATTTGTATGGTGGACCTGGGAATCTATTTCAGCAAACTTCTCAGGAAATTCTAATAAAGGGGTCAGGGAAATCCTGGGCCAAATGACTTTGAGAGTCCTCTACCACAAGAGTAAAAAGGAAAACCCGGTTATTTATGTGATCATCTTCAACAGTGTCTGTGTCGTCCCCACCCCCCTTAAACTAATGATTACATAGTCAAATTCCACTCTGCCTCACCCAGACCCAGGCTTATCAGTCAGAACATAGAGATCAGAGACTGTTACAAACACCAGCATCCCCTCCCTCCACCACAGCAGGAATAAAAAGAAATCTGCTAATGGAAGTAGACTGGGCACATCCCTCCACCTCTACCTGTATCCTCTACCTGCAACCTAAGAGCATCTTGGAGATGGGGCATACAAGCACAGCAATTTCAAAGGTGGGTGTGGAGACTGCATTTTTATCCTGAATGATGAGCTATTGATTACTAAAGGGAGAGCCTTCCCTCTTTCCCTCATTCCCTGTTTCTTTCCCTATTTTTTCCTTTAATAGTAATCTTTCATGTATTTGTCACAGGCCAGGCCCTGTACTAGACTCAGGTTATATGCTGGGCTAGTAACATTCACGGACTGGTGAGACAGACACCAGTGATGATAGCCTCCCTGTCCCTGAGGAATGAATCTAGAAGGGTACTCAACTGCAGAGCTCTTCCCAAGGGAGTCTAAGGGGGAAGAGGTGACCAAAGAGATAAAGATAAGCAGGGACTATGGGGCAAAGTTAGTGAGCTGCCCAAATAAGTCAGGCAGAGGAAAGAGTCTGCGTTGATGTATAAGTGTGCCAAGGCCCACACTGGCATCCCAGAGCATGAGAAAAGAGCTGGTGACATGAAGTATTGCCAAAGAGGCAAATCAATGCCTTGTGAGTGGCCCATTCAATACTTCAGACTTTATCACATGAGCAAGAGGAAAGCATTAAAGGGCGGAATACAGTGAAGAGAAAGTAGCCGACAAGACCCGTCAGCTTGAGGACAAGACCTGTCAGCTTGAGGACGGGAAAGAATGTGGAAACAGGGTCGTTGAGCCAACCATATAACATGGCTGTGGCAACAGCTGTGAAGGCTGGGGACACGGCTCCCTGGGTGGACAAAATTAACAAGGATGAATTAGCATTTTTACTGGGGGGGGGTGGACAAAAATAATCACCATCAATTCCGTCTGGTTGGAACTCAGCTGAGATGACCGCACAATGTGAGCTTTGAGAACACCTTCCTAACACACGGAATCCTGCCCCAGAGATGCTAACCCCTGCTTTAACATGGATCGCAGACTGGCGCTGTTGCAGGGCAAAGGGGAGAAAACTCCCAGTCCCCGGTGCATCGGATCAACACAGGCAAAAATGAGGATAACAAAATCAAACCAGCCAGAGCCAAATACAGAGTCAGGCTGAACCCCTGCCCTGCAATGCTCTTGGGAATTCAACTTTTGATGTTTGAAAGTGCGAGCCTTATCCTTTCACGGCCGAGCTGTCTCTCCCACTCTGCAATGTACTTGGGAAGAAACGAAATAAGCCAGTTTTCCCTGGTCCTCTCAGCTAGCCTGGACCTGATAAAAAGTCCATGCTCCCACGCTGTACTATGAAAATTAACGTGGTGAAATAAGAAGATCCGATGGCCTTGTCGCAGAATATGAGGGTGGAAGTCCTCCCCATACCCTACCACAGAGTCTAACAGCGTCCTGTCTAAGACAAAAACAAGTCCTGCTCCCTCCCCACCCACTCAGGCAGGCCTCTCACACCTACTTTCCCAGATGTGTCCCTGGGGCTGATGGAGCACAGCTGGACGAGCAGGGCTCCCACTCCCACCTTAGGCAAGGCTTGGGCTTTGCAGAGAGCTTCACAAATGGAGGCAAGAGGCTTCTCGTGGTGTGCATTACACTCACCCTCAGCCAAAAAGATGAGAGCCAAAGGAGTTAGAGACCCCGCATGACATCTGACACAGCCCGCCGCCGCCGCATGCAGACTCATACTGTGGCTTCCCTGAGATTAATTGTGTTTTTCCTGGAACAAAGCTGGAAATCACTCAAAGGGCAATAAATGCTGAAATATGTCTATGCTCTGCCAAAATTTCAGACGAAAAGCCAATAAGGCAATTTTTACCCTATGTACTTGAATCGAGTCTTCCCCCTCCCCAACCCACCCCCCAAAAATAGACCCTTTCTAACACAATGGACTAAAGCAACCAGAGAGCTCAAAAGACATGTTCATTTTAGTTTTAAAAGTTCATTTACTTGGGTCCGCCACACCATTTGTTGGCATTTGCCATCCAAGAGACTCTAGAACCCACATCTCCTCGTTAAATCATGTGAAGGAATACTGTTTGCAGATATGTGGGCAACATGGAGTCTCTGAAGGTTGCCTTGTGTCATAGCAGAGAGGCCAATAATGGAAAGACTGCAAAACAGGGAACATGTTAGCAACAGCTACCTCTGGATTTTCCGGACATGACAGAGGTTGACATAAAATCTCATCCTGGCATGACATGAAAGCCCTTGAGGGTTCCTTCAAGTCAAGTAGAGAGTAATAATGACCTGTGCCCTATACGTATAAAGAAATTTATGGGTTACGAAGAATGTTCATACATCATCATCTTTATCTTCCCAACATACCAGTTAGTTGGGTATTATTAATATCACATAAAGGTGAGGCAACTAAGAGCCCCACACTTTGAACAGGCTTATAGAAATTCTTTAGAGGAGATGGTCATGTATGTGAGGATGACTAAACACATGGCTGTATTTACAAGTGAGCAGGATGGGAACCTGAGCCAAAATGCAACAAACTCAGAATAGAATTTTGAGTTAAGAGGTGGTGCTGGTGGTGCTGGTGGTCATGGTGCTGGTGGTGCTGGTGCTGGTGCTGGTGCTGGTGGTCGTGGTGCAGTGGTGCTGGGTTTGGGTACTAAGGATTTAAAATCTGACCCTGTGAATGCTAGACAAGCACTCTTTCAATCATCTACACGCCCAAACCTTAGGAGGTTGGACAAGATGCTGTTTCTAAAAGTGAGGGACAGATTTCAAAAGGCACAAGGGATACATTGGTACTCCAGGATTAGCAATGTGACTGCTGCATTTTTAGGTCTAAGTGGATGCCAGAACATGGAGAGAGCAAAGCATAAGAAAGGGAGCCCTTGAGTTCTGTGACCTTGATTCAAGGCAGTCAGTGACCTGGGGGGAAAAGGTGCACCAGTTACCTGGTTCCTGGTGTGTGTTAGCTGTGACCCTATTCCTGCTGAGCTACTCCTGGCCTGGCTCCAGAGTAGCACCTAGCCCTAATCCATCCTTTGTTTGACCCATACCTTTTGTTTCTCTTCTCACCCTATGTGAATCTTGTCTGAGAGTCTCCCAAGGCTCAAAAGGCCTATGCAAAACTTGGAAAACCATGGTACCAGATAAGGAATTTGCACTTGGCATTGTATCTTTGGGAGCTCCTTTCAGGTTGTTTTAAGCATATGAAAATCAACTGGCTAAACTGTAAATATTGAGAAAAATAAAAATGCCCTGGGTGAAGGGAAAGTACTTCAGTCCTTAGAGGCTGAACCCCCATGTAGCTGCGAAAGGCTAGATTCATTCTTTTTTCTTTCCTTCATTTGTCTTTATTAAGAAATTTTCTACTCGCTCTACATACCACCCACAGATCCCACCTCATCCATCCTCCCACCCCCCAGCCCTCTCTCCCAATCCCCACAACCCCCAAATCAAGGTCTCCCATGGGGAGTCAGCAGAGCCCAGCACACTGAGCCTAGGCAGGTCTAAGCCCCTTCCCACCGAACCAAGGCTGTGCATCACACCACAGGCACCGGATTCCCAAAAGCCTGCCCAGCTAACAGGGAAAGACCCTAGGAGGGACACATGGATGACCCAGCAAAGAGGAGAAGTGGATGAGATCTACATGAGTGGACTGGGTATGGGGGGTGGTGGAGGGCAAGGAGTGAGAGATGAGAACACAGGGAAATAGGAGGATAGAGCTGGAACAGGAACAGAGTGGGAAGGCAGGGAGGGAGATATCATGATAGATGAGGACATCATGGAAATATGAAGAGGCCGGATTCTAGGGAGGCTCTCAGGAATCCACAAGGATGACGCCACCTTGGACTGCTGGCAGTGGTCCAGAGGGTGCCTGGGCTGGTCTACTCTGGTGACCAGCCTAGCAAATAACCTAGCTGTCATCATAGAGCCTTTGTCCAGTGACTGATGGAGGCAGATACAGAGATCCACAGCGAGGCACCAGGCTGAGCTCTGGGCTAGATTCATTCTTAAGGTGCCTCTGAGTCTTCTTTCCATGGCTCCACGTGAATCCACACACCTGTGCTATGACACCTTGTGACAGTTAGCCAGCTTTATGTTAGTATATCAAATACCAGAGAAAACTAATTTATAAGGTCAATTAGTGTGTTTTGTTCGGTTTGGGCAGTTTGGTCCACTAGTTGGCTCTTTGGGCTTGGCCCTGTAAACAGGTAGCCCCTCATAGAGGAAGCTCACAGCTGACCTCACCATAACCTGAGAGCAAAAGACAGAAGAGGGAGACAGCAGGACCCTACAATCCCCTTTGATGACATGTTCTCGATGATCTAGAGGCCTCCAATTACCGCCCTTTTCTTGAAGATCCCACTATCGCTCAACAGTGTGATCTTGATGTTTAAGTTTCAACACGTGCATCTTTGGAGGACACTCAAGACCTAATCTAGAATAAACTGACTCAAAAAGTAAGGGAATAAGGAGCAACTGAGGTAAAGCACATACCTGAGCATCTTAGAGCAAAGAGTAGGAGAGAGAAAGGAGAAAGAACCAGAAAGGAAAATGGCATGCAAACATACTCACCCCAGATGTCTTGAATGTCTGGGCCATTTCCCTAATGGTAGCTGCTGCGTACCCGGGAACACTGACCTACAGAGGCAAATGCTGGCTGACCCTCAGAGCTCTTGTGAAGGTCTAGACTTGACTTTACAGGCTCCATCTTAGAGAAAGGGCCACCATCTCAGACCACCTGCTGTACTCAGTTCCAGGAAGGACCTCAGGAATGTGCCATGACAACTCCAATGGATACAGAGCAGTATCCTCCTGCAGACATCCTGTCTGTGGTTTATGGCCCTTGAAGATATCTAGATAATCCTGCTGAGCAGCCCAGATAATCCTGTTCAGCAGGTTGTTGTTCCCTGCCAAAAGTCTAACCCAATGGTTTCAAATGTGGTTTTGCGCCCAAAGTCTAGACCAATAGTTTCAAAAAAATCACCTTGCCACATCTCCCTTCTACCCAATCCCAAGTTGCCAATTCCTGGGCTTTTGGTTTTTCCCTATAAAAACTCTCCACACCTGGGCTCTTGGCCACTGCCACATTTCTTTCCATCTGCCATGCGGTAGCCCAGGTTGAACCTGAATAAAGGGACCCTTATGTGCTTGCATGGGAAAACAGCTCCCTGGTGGTCTTGGAAGGGGTACAACACTCTGAAGACTTGTAGTCCAGCAGCAGCCATTTTCCAAGCTCTTGACATCCCAGGACCACAAAAGAACACTACCGGCATTCCTATCACAAACTCCAAAGTCCAAGTTCACTGATTTCAATGCTATACAGAAAAGGCTTGTGAGGATTTTTTTTGGGGGCGGGGTAGGGGTGTTTTGTTTTGTTGAGACAGGGTCTTATGTAGCCCAGGCTAGGCTCAAACTTTATATGTAGTTCAGAATGACTTTGAACTTCAGATCCTCCTGCTTGATCTCTCAAGTGCTAAGATTATTGCCAAGACTCACTACACCCAGTTTTTTGTGGTGCTAGAGATTAAGGATCTATTACAACCAATCCCTGTCTTAGGCAGGAAGATGTCAAGTCCAAGGGAATTTAAGTAGTTTGACCAACATCAAACAGCTAAATAGATAACAGACTGGGATATGGATGAAGATTTGTTTCTTGGAGCTTATTAATAAGATAGATAGTCTATGTTTATTTGAGAGGACACAGAATAGGAAATTATCAAACTTATTTGTGTTTAATACTGATGTCTCCCATTTAGCACTGTTGTTATTGTTGTTGTTTTGGTTTTTCAAGATAGGGTCTCTCTGTGTACCTCCAGCTGTTCTGGAACTCACTCTGTAGACCAGGCTAGCCTCAAACTCAGAGATTCGCTTGCCTCTGCCTCTGGAGTGCTAAGATTAAAGGTGTGTGCCATGTTGATAAAAATTCCATAACAGAGGTATCTTCTACTGTGCCAATTCCCTCCATGTGTGAGTTGGATACCTACCAGCCACAATGATGGAATGTGTATTCTGATCATATGCCCAAGAGAAGGGCATGGACATTGGTGAATATTCAGTTTCTGCTCAAGAAGGAAAGGTGGCTCTTCCTAAACTCTGCAGTCCCTCAGCCCATGCCTAGGTAACAGAAGTGGAATCCAGTGATAGACCTAAATAAGCCTCTCTCCAAATCTTTATTTTGTTCAGAACAATTAAAGAATAAAATGCAACACAAAGGCTTCCAGTTGCCATGGACAGGCTAGCACAAAACAAGATGAAAACCTCACTAAGAGCCCTCGTCTCCAAAGTCAGTTTTTCCTCTTCATTCCAGGAGTACATGATAGTTAGCTAGCCAATATGGTTTCTGCTCTTATTGACTCTATAGTCTATGGAATGTAGTGCTGTGGTTTTGAATATGAAATGACCCCTGTCTGGGGCTCATGGGTTAAAGGGTTGGTCCTCAGCTGGTGGCACTGTTTTGGAAGGTGTGAGAACTTTAGGAATTGAGGCTACAAGGAAGGAAGTAGTTCACTATGAGTGAGATGCCCTGTGAAGAACATCTCGTCCATTCTCCTCCCCCTCTCCTGGCCACTATAAAGTGTCACCACATGCTCCCACCACCTGCTATCTCTGCCTTTCCTCAGTCTCAAAGCAATGGCTCATAGGCCAGAACAAGCTTTTTCTTTTTCAAAGTCGTTTATATCTGGTATTCTGTGACAGCAACGTGGAAAAAAATAGAACTGAAAAAAAAAAAAGGACTGGCACAGGCCACGAGGCACTTCAAAGTGGAACTTTCAGGCTTCCTGTGGTCACCACTTCCGATCTGACTCCACTGCCAGAGTTTCCTTGTCTCCTTGCCAAGGCTACTGTACATTAAGATTCAGTTTCTCAGTGGGGTGAAAGGATAAGATGTATCTTAATTTACCTGGTGTTCTGCCTACCCTAGCTTATTTAGATTGTCAGCCTGCTGAGAAGGAATTGGTCTTTCTTAATGATCAGCTCAAGACTTAACCTGTTGCTGACATGGGGATGTATTCTAGCCCTGGTTAAAATTCAGGGACAGCATTTAGTCAGGCAGCCTGGGGGCGGCAGGTCCGCTCTAGCCCTCTATCATTACTTAATTTTCTGCCCAGCAAAGTCAAGAAAATAGGACTTGGAATGAGATTACATCTGAACCTAGGAAATGTCACTCCTTGAATTCCAACTCCCGGTTTTAATGCTTTTTGGCATGGGTGAGCTTCCATATTTCCAGCCTGACACCCAAGCTTTGCAGCTCCTACAGTTTCCAGAGCTTACTGCTTCTCAGCTGCCTACCTTCCACAAATTATTAGAAATTAATTTGACTTGGTTCAGCATTATCTGACAATTGCACTGACCCCCCCCATGAACCTTTCTGACTAATTTACATCCCCGCCATGAGGCTTAATGTCTACAATGCCCGTGCACATTATTTTAAGCTCATGCCAATTATAATTTTTAATATAGTCTGAATATCATGCTGTTACTTAGCAACAAAGGTCACTCAGATAAATAATAATATCCTGTGAGCCTATTGATAGCCTCAATTCTTTTTCCTGGGGATGGAGAGTGAGAAGGGAGACCTTTCCAGGCTCCTGCTAGTGTTTGAACTATTGACAAGTAACTACTACCTTTAGCCCCTCTAATGTAGGCAAGTTCTCTCCCAGAGCCTGTTCGTCCTGCTTCTCCTCACTACAGCTGCTCAAGAGTGAATGAGTGGGACTGTCTAAATGCACCTCTTCCCAGGCCTCCTCTGCACTGTCCCTTATATTGGGGCAACTTCAGAAAACTTAGTTAATAACAGATGCAAAGGGATCCAGAAATGTCAAGCTTAAATTGGCAGGGATGTTTTATTTCAGAGGTCAGAGGTCAAGGACTGAGTCCAGGGATGTCCAACCACTTGATATCAAAACACCCTGGAGTAACTGTGCAATCAAGTTACTGAAAGACCCAAACCAATGACAATGACATCAAAAACAAACGAAAAACCCTGGAATAAAAGTCTCATATTTTAAGTAACTTTACAGTTTGTGTTGGGCCACATTCATAACTGTCCTTGGCTATGTGTGGCCCATAGGTTACTGGTTGGACAAATCTCTGTCCCTTAGAAAATGACAGTAGTGTGTTGCATGGGTCTGTCTTTAGTGGACAGCCCCAGAAGTCATCGAGACCTAAGATTTCCATAGTATAGTTGGGCTCCCTTGGAGTCTCCCAGACTCCCACACACTCACTGCCACGTCCTCTCATGGAGGACGAAAACACTCTTCCTCCCCATGTAACGGGGAACCGAGAGTTACCTGAGATACTCAATACTCAGGGATGCTCAGAAGGGAATTCCTGTGATGAGCCCTCAGAAAAGACCAGGCATATCTTCACAAAGCTGGCAAGTCTCTAGTGCAGGAACATTCCAGCACCCTTTCAGTTCTCTTCCCAATGGCCAGGAGATTGCCCTGGAGTCCAGTCTCAGACGAAAGAACAACGAGCCCCAGCTTACTCTTTCTCCAGCAAGACCTTCCATCATTGTGCAGCCAGACAGAGATTCCTTCTAGGATTTGACACATTCGAGTCTTTGCAGTTACCTATAAAAAGGGATGTGGTTCTCTGTCTCTGTCTCTGTCTCTGTCTGTCTCTCTCTCTGTCTCTCTCTGTCTCTGTCACTCTCTCCTCTCTCTGTCTCTGTCTCTCTGTCTCTGTCTCTCTTTCTTTCTCTCTCTCTCTCTCTCTCTCTCTCTCTCTCTCTCTCTCTCACACACACACACACACACACACACACACACACACACACACACTGCATACTTTCTATTCTATGGAAATCAAGCCCAATCTTCTTCATTCAAATTAACTCATCATCAAGTACCAAATCCAATACTTCATGGGTTCACTTTTAATCTGATGACCTAGGCACCATTACTATCCCCACCTTGTAGAAAGAAACTGAGGAACAGAAGCCCTCTGTATTATTTACTTAGCATGCATCAGGAACACAATATATTAACAAAGGTTCAAAACCCCATGCATTTAGCTGACCCTGGCTTCTAGTTTCTTTGATGTCTAGAATATAATGAAACCATTTTCATATACCCTTTTGTGGGTGTCTTAGTTGGGGTTTCTATTGCTGGGACTAAACACCATGACTAAAAGGCAAATTGGGGAGGAAAGGGTTTATTTGGCTTACACTTCAGCATTGCTGCTCATCACTGCAGGAAGTCAGGACAGGAACTCAAACAGGGCAGGATTCTAGAGCAGGAACTGATGCAGAGGCCATGGAGGGGAGCTGCTTACTGACTTATTTCGGATGGTTTGCTCAGTCCACCTTCTTATAGAACCCAGGACCATCAAGCCCAGGGTTGGCACCACCCACCACAGGGCTGGGCCCTCCCCCATGGATCACTAAATGAGAAAATGCCTTACAGCCGGATCTCAAGGAGGCATTTCCTCAGCTGGGGCTCTTTCCTCTCTGCTGACTCTAGCTTGTGTCAAGCTGATAAACAAAACCACCCAGTACAATGGGCCATAGTGGGAAATCTTAAAGGATCCTGATTTCCACAGAAATCTGCAAGATAAAGTCACAGGAGATCTTGCCCTTTTGCTCTGATCATCCACAATGCATCTCAGCAAGCGAGTCCTGGTGAATTTCTCATTCCTTGACCAGTTTTTCCTCTTAAAGATTCAGCCTTGCCAGGCAGTGGTGGTGCGTGCCTTTAATCCCAGCACTCCGGAGGCAGAGGCAGGTGGATCTCTGTGAGTTTGAGGCCAGCCTGGTCTACAGAGTGAGATCCAGGACAGGCACCAAAACTACACAGAGAAATCCTGTCTCGGGGGAAAAAAAAAAAAAAAGATTCAGCCTTAAAATCATAATTCTGCCTACTGTCCATTTTGCAATGCCCTAAGCCAGACATTGGAACAACAAAATGTGGACACAGAAGATACCCTGGTTTAGGATCTGAACCTATGTTCTGTGGCCATGAGCATGTCCATGGGTTAAAAACACTAACTGAACAGTATATTAGAACCACTGAATTCATCTCTCTTATAATTATCATTCCACTTCATGCCTATAGATTAAATGAAAATGAAGCTATCAATTAAGCTGATTTCTTTCTGGACCAGTGCTTCTCATGGCAAGATAGAAGGTCAATGATCTGTTGAGAAAGGACCCATGTTGTGTCATTTCAACAAACCCCTGCAGGCCTCTCAGATTCACTCTCAGCACTGACCGACCAGCCTCTATTTTGCTGATAAGCCTGGTGTGACTAGAGGTCCCCAGTCATTGATGTTGGTTCAGGAGATGCCGCTGTGCAGGGGAATGCCACTCTATTATTTCATTTGAGTTAAAAATCATTTGCAATTCTCTTCCTGAGCCAGAGTACCCCAGGGCCCCTAAAATGACAGCTGTTAGAAGCTGCCTTCCACCTTTAGGCTTCTGCCACACATCACTTGGAATCAGGGTAGAGACCCACCGGCCTCTGGTTCACCCTCCAGCAGGAAATTGCTTCCTGCACTCATCCATGGGACAAAAGCCAGCCACACCATCAGGAGCCATAAAGAGGCCAAAGGCAAGCAGCCATCCTCTCGGATATAATCCTCTTCAGAATCTCTGCTGCTCTGTGCTGCTCCCTTTCTCTGCCTGGTTATATTCCTGTTTAACTTGATTTCTAAAATGAGGGCCTGTCCCAGTTCCTCGGTGGTTTGCACGTTTTCTTAATCATTACCCATCAGCCCCTGGCATAGGAAAGGTATCTTAAAGCAAGTCTCCATGCTCTCAGCTTGTCATGCACTTGTATGCCTATTCACCCACCCAATATTTGTTACAAGCAGCTCAGTGTTGGAGTGTGCAAGAAGCTGACGATAGGCATGAATACAATACCTGTGTATTTGAGGGAGTGGGCTGTTGTAAAGAAGTTAGGTATGTAAATCAGTCATTGTTGCGCATGCAGGGAGCTTCTTTAAAACCCCAGCATTGCACAGAGGCAGGTGAGACAGACTTGGGCAGAACAGGGACACCTACAAAGAGGGATAAAAGAAGGAGGACTATTGTACTAGATCCTAAGTGCTAGGGGAGGGAGGGTTCCAGATAGAAACATCAGTGTAATCAAAAGCAGAAGACCGTGGAAGGCCAGGTGGGCTCAGGAGACTGCAGCAAGTTCCTCCCCCCTCTGCATGTTGGGATGTTCGGAGTATGACACATGAAGGAACATGCAGGTAGACCAACAATGGGAACCAGGTTTTAGAGTGTGAACCCCTGGGGACTTTATCAGGCAGTGTAAGTAGCTAGCAAATTCTAAGCTGCACGATACATGGAGAGTACATCATCCCATCTCAGTAAAAGAGGTGTGAGATTGAACCTTAAAAAACTCACCAGTGTTCCATCACTTTGACCTACAGATGTGGAAATCTCATGGCCAAGCTAGTGCTGTGCTTATCATCATTTAAGAGGCAGGGGAATTATAGCTCCTTCATGTTTTACTATCCACTAGGTAAGGGGTAGTTTCAAACCAATATGCTTTCAGACAGGGGGTTAAATTTTAGATAAGAAATGAGAAGACCTCAAGGAAGTAAGAGTGGACCATGTTGGTTTCCTAGAGCAGAGCATCCTGGGCAGAGGAAAAAGCAAGTACAAATTTCCTGAAGCAAGAAGATACTCAGGATGTCCTAGGAACCCAGGAGAGCCAGCATGGCTGGCACAGAGAGAAGAGTTAAGAGAGAGAAGATGAGACTGGAGTTATGACATGAAATGAGGTTAGGCCCAGCTTTATAGTCCAGTGAGAGAGGAGAATGAACACAGATGCTTAGCTGACTATGTAAGAACGAACTTGGAAATGATATAAAAATGGAAAACAGGAGAACTGAAGCTATAAAAGTACAGAGGAAAACTTTATGGTCATTGCTCAGGGCAGTGATTTCTTAGATATGAACCCCAAAGCACATGCAACAAACGAAAAAAATAAACAAATTTTATTTGCATCAAACTAAATGTCTTCAGAGCACAGGCAACAACTGACCAAGCAGATGGACAACCCATAGGGATTGATAAGGGACTGATATTTAAAACATAATTCAAAGTGCTCAATGCTGATAAAATAACCACACTTAAAACAAGTAAGTAAAGGGGTTTGTACTTACATTTCTCAAAGGAGAACAGTCAATTGACTAGCAGATATATTTAAAAACTGCTCAGCATCTCTAAGACAAAGAAATTGAAATTGTAGTGAGGAGTCACCTCACCTGATAGATTTTTTAATATTGAAAATATGAAAGATAAAAAGCGATGCTAAGAACATGGAGAAGGAGGCACTCTACACAGAATTTGTGATGGCATAAGTTGGTGCAACCATTTTGGAGAAGCGTCTGGAGGCTTCTCAAGAAAACTAAAATCAGAGACACTGTGTCATCCAGGCATGGCACTGGCCTGAGGAATGAAATCAGTGTGTTCGGGGGGACGCTGGGAACAAAGATTGTCATCCTTGTTCATGCCTGCATGCTCATGAACTAACTAGATGAGAAGCTGCTCCATACTCCTCAAGCATCCCTCCTCGTGGATGCTGAAACCAAAACAAACAACCCCCCCAGAGAATATCATGTGACTAACAGTATAATTCCATTTCTAAAACTTGCCCCTTCCCCTCTCCTTGTTCAAGGTTTCTTTCCAGTCCGAAAATGGCATACTCTCCTTTGTATAGTAGTAGTAATAGTTGTTGTTGTTGTTGTTGTTGTTAAGAATTTCATACAATGTTCTGTTCATATTTTTCCTCTCCCCCAACTTTTCCCAGACCACCCTCCCCCCAACATTGCTCCCTCCCTACCCACCCAATTTCATGTTCTTTCTCTTAGAAAGGAAGGAAGAAAGGAAGGAAGGAAGGAGGGAGATAAGGAGGGAGAGAGGAAGAGAGGAAGGAAGGACAGACAGGAGAGATGGAGAGGAAAGAGGAGAGAGATGAGACAAGATGAGACATGACAAAAAAATGGCATGGAGTCCAGTGTGTATTGGCCAGTGACTCTTGATCATGAGGCCTGCCTGGAGTGTCTTTGATATACCCAGTGTCACACCACTGAAGAAAACTAATTTCCCCTCTTCCAGCAGCTATGAATCGGAAACAGGCTCTTGGTTTCATGTCTACTTCCCCTTCTCCATACTGGGACTGTCTGGCATGAGCTTTTGTAGGTCTTGTGCATGCTGTCCTAGTCCCTGAGTTCATACCTGCATCAGCCTGGGTTGTGTCTGGGAACCACGGTTTCCCTGGGGTCATGCACCACCTCTGGTTCTTACAATCTTCCTACTTCCTCTTCTGCCTAGATGCCAGGAGAGGGTGTAATAAAGACAACCACTTAGAGCTGAGGCTCTCACTCCCTGCACATTGTTCAGATGTGGAGCTCTGTGTTAACTGCCATCTCCTGCAAGAAGCCACTTCTCTGAGGAGGCTTGAGCAATGCCCTGATCTATGAGTACAGCAATGTGGCATTGGGAGTCCCATTATTATGCTCCTTTAGCCAAGTAACAGTGGTAGCTTTTCGCCCAGGGTCCAGGGTCTATCTAGTCACTTCTGTAATCCTTGCTTCTCTAGCCATACCTGCATTCAGTTCCCTGTGCGTCGTTCTGCTCCCAGAAGCACCTTCTCTTCCGAATCTGTTGTAAGAGAAAATCTGACAATTCACTGAACACAAAGTCAAACATCTATATGTTTGATTGTGAACACACAGATACATATAATACAAGCATGAATGTATTCCATATGTTTCCTGGAGGAATATGCTCTACCAGAACAAGAGGGCATCCAATATTAATCACACACACATGGATTTTGCATAACAGTCTGCCCATGGCTTTGATTTCTGAGAGAAATTAACATTTTAGTCTATGTAAATAATCTTTGCCATTGAAAGAAACAGAAGGGAAATTATTTTTTTTTCCCCCTGCAACAGAATTTGCCTCCTTCTGGTTTGTGAATGCCAGTTAAGGTCAAGGGAAAAATTCTTCTACAGCCTTGCAACAGTCACCTTGGCTCAACATTGGTTAAAATCTGGATCAGCTAACAGCTGTGCTCTGGCGACCTAAGTCTCACTCTGTGTCGGGGAATGAGCCAGCCTTTCTGAAAGAGGCTGCCGTATCGCTTTCACGTTCATTTTCAGTGATGTACACAGAGCACTGGCAGGAAGCTGATGCTACAGCAGGTGGCTCTTTCCTGTCAATCCCCAGGAATGATGGAGCTGCTGAGCCTTTATTTGATATTCTGGAGGCTTTCATGCACCATTATGTGATCACATTGCCTTTTTACATGTGTTAACATGTGCAGTGCGCTGTCGATGTGAACACTGGCTTGAATCTGCTCCCACCCTCTGCTATATGGTAGAACAAAAAAGATCTTGGTGATTCTCTGGAACTACTCTAGTGTGGCCTGATAACTCCTACTATGGTCTTCAGAAGAGTTGGAAAACCCGAGGGATCTGTCTTTCCTGTCACTCTTTACCTAGGAAACTGACTCCCAAACAAAATTGAACCACTCCCTTCTGAGACCCCATGGATACATATATATATATCATCCCTGGAAACATAACTTCAGAAGTAGATGGGCTTTGGGTTGTTGCTGTTTTGCTGTGTGAACATCTATGACAGCTATTTGGTTAGAGGTCTTTTGATGTGTGATCACGACACTAGTTAATATTGCCAGGAGAACTGCATCATCCGACTTCAGCTTACTTGTGGAGCCCCACAAAGTGGCTCAGTCCTCGCCCGAGAGAAGCTTTGGGAAGTGGGCAAATGGAGGATCCTGCTACCTGGTTCAGAAGCACTCCAGTTTGCTAAGTGTCTGATCAATGTTAGTTCCTGACACTCTGCCCTTCCGCACCGCCCTCATCTGAGCATGAAGCTATCAGTCCAAATTACATTAACAACACATTCAAAGACAAGAGTCTAAGACAGATGAGCATCCAATTAGGAATACTCTGGGGTTGGGATAAAGAATGAGAGAAGATTATTGGGGCTGGCATAGAAAGATTCCTAAGGCACACTGAACACTGTAAGTGGAAAAAGAGCAAATCACAGAACTCCAACTGAAAAGCCAGTCCTCTTTATTTATTCACTTATTTTAGGCAGATCAATGTAGAAATGTAAACGGAGACTTGCCATATGTTCATGGGTAAACAACTATAAATGTATGTGTGTAACATACCTCTCCACTCTTAGAGTTAGTTGTGAAAGTGCACTTACACATTGTACTGCTGTAGTATGAACTGTTCTTCAGTGACTGAGGTCCATTGAGGGCCGAATCTTCTCTTTATCCCGGGTTCTCTGCTTTCTACAATGAGAAAGCCCTATATGAATGTCTTAGTCGGGCTTTCTATTGCTGTGATGAAACACCTTGACCAAAGCAACTTGAGGAGAAAAGGTTTATTTGGCCTCCACCTCCATGTCACTGTTCATCACAGAGGAAGTCAGGACAGGAACTCAAACGGAGCAAAACCAGTGATACAGAGGCCATGGAAGGGTGCTGTTTACTGGCTTGCTCATCAAGGTTTGCTCAGCCTGCTTTCTTATAGAACCCAGGACCTCCAGCTCACAGATGGTCCCACCCACAATGAGCTGGGCCCTCTCGAATCAATCACTAATTAAGAAAATGTCCCACAGGCTTGCCTACAGCATGATCTTACGGAGGCATTTCCTCTATTAAGACTCCCTCCTCTCTGATGATTCTAGCTTGTGTCAAGTTGACAGAAAACTAATCAGGACAGTGTGTAACTTGGAAATTAAAAGAAAAATAAACTAAGTTTATTCATTTACTTCTTCAGGACTCATGGGATAGAGAGATGGCTCAGTGGTTAAGAGGATTTGAAAAGTCTCAGCAAATGCTTTAGTGGAGTTAGTTGGCTTTCCACGATGCCTTTTTCCTGGTATTCATTCCTCCCATTTCCCCTTTTAATGAAATATTGCAAGCTGAAAATGTGCTTTCCTAACCTTTCTTGTAGCTCCACAAAGCCAGTTAACATAGCTAATGAGACAAGAATGGATAGGCCGGGAGAAAGAGGTGGTGGTACCTTTTGTCCTTGTGTTGAAAGGATAAGATACCTGGAACCACAGCAACTAGTTTGCCAATGAGAAGTGTCAAGGCTAAGGGAACCACAGAGGCCAGGCCACATGTTGTTCAGCTACTAAACAAATACCAGCAGCTGCCTGCCTCCAGAATTCTTAACGTTATTAAGAAATATAAATCTCTGTTAGTTTAAGCTACTGTTGAGTATTTTGTTGCTAACGGCTCTGTTCATTCCAAACTAACATAAATGCTTACTGTGTGCCGGGAAAAGTCAAGGTAGAGATGTTCATTTTACAAGAAAGAGGGAAAATCAGAAGCAGCACAAAATGACCAAGATTACAGAAGAAGATGACGTTCAAAATATAAATAAGAATAGGTACAAAATGAGGGTTTCATGATTTCTTCAGTCCCCATCTCAGGGAGGAGGAGGGGCATGTGATCCAAGTCATAAAAACAAGAGGGCTATTGAGCCAATTAAATAAGATATAATTTATGGAAGTAGTTTATAAATAGAATAATAGTATACATATCTAAGGGCTAGTGAGGGGGTCATATGTGATTAGATTGAACCATACATGGATAGTAGCTAAAATTCCATATTCTCTTGTACTTACTGGAATTTAAAATCTTGGTACCCTACATGCAAAGATATGGATCTCCAGAAAATTATGTCATTTCTTTACACTTCAGTTTCCTAATATATAATTGGTACCACAGTAGTGATTATTTCCATGGGACTTTGGTAAGATTTAAATAAAAAAAAAAAACTAGAGGGTGTTGTATAGTGTACTAGAGGGTCCTGTCATTGTTATATCAGATGACCTCAATGGTATCTGAAGGCATCTGTGTATCAGATTGTATGCTCACTACCTCCGCATTACTCAAGGAAAGACCCATAATAATTCTGTCTGGCTTAAAGAATTCAGAGAACCACTGCTATTAAAAGAAAAGTAGCACTCACCTAAGGAAGGACAGACTTCTGGTCTTCCAGAAGGGTAGCGACAACAAACAAGTGAGATACCCAGGGAATCAGAAGGCTGGAGGCATTCTCTCAAAGAGATAGGGTGTGACCCCAGGGGAAGCAAAATAACACAGAGATGATAACAACACCCCAGTGCAGTGCTGGAAGCATCCCAAACCATCAAGAGATTAATTGTCAGACAAGAAGGATGGGCTGGCGGGGTGGGGGGGATCCGGAATTCCATGAGGCCAGAGAGATGTGAGAGGGGGAAATGATTCTAGAATGTTCAGGCAGAAAGGGGAAGCCACACTTTCCCAGCAGAGCAAAGGGCTATCCCAGGGAAGGGGAAGAAGGCATGTATTTCAAATCATGAAAACAAAGAAGCCCTTGGGCACATTGGCATGGCCTGGGCACGGAGACCATGAGGGGGACCAAAGCAAAGGAACCGTGAAAGGGTGTGCCGGTGAAGAGGAGGCACCCAAGCCCAGCAGACTCTGAACGTGGAGGGCTTCAGGCAGATGCAGAGGCAATGTCTAGAGGAAGAAAAGGGTCATGCAGGTGGCAAGTGAGTCCAGTGGTCGGGGCCACATGAGGACATGAGTCGGCAAGTACCAGGCAGAACGCCATGGCTGAGCAAGTTAGGAAGCAGAGCTCAGCCCAGCCAGTGGGGGTTGTGGTAGGGAGTCCTATGGGTGATTATGGCGAAGACCCTCTGCTAGGTTTTGTCAGTATGAACAACAAACTGTTAGGCCAGTTAGAACTCAAGAAATCCACAAACTTGTGACCGGGGGCTTAGTTCAGTAATAAGGCACTGGCCTAAGCAAACCCAAGGTCCTGGGTTAGGTCCCCAGCTCCAACGAAAAAGGAAGGGAGGGCGAGAAAGAAAGAGAGATATGGGCCGTGCACCGACAGATGGCAAATCCTCTTCGTTCTGCTGGAACCCACCATCACCTCCACGCACGCAAGTTTAGACGCTCATGTCTTCTGTGTTATAAGATCTTCAGGAGGAGAAAACTCAAGACACCAAGTTTTCGGGAGGTAAAAGGGAAGGGCGATCTGATTTTAGGAGCCAAGGACACTGCTTCAGAAGGCTGTTGAGGGATGGTAGCCATGGGCTCTACAGATGGAGAAGCTGGAGAGAAGGTGGTCTGTTCAGAGAGGTTTGACCCATTTTGATCAAAGGATGGGCTTGCCTTCAGGTGGCCTTCAGTAGTTCAAGCTCCTAAATGCTAAGGCAGCCTCCCCTTCATGCTTAGCTCTTAAGCACAGCAAGGTCCGGATCAACTAGCAGCTCTCAAGGTCATGTTCAGATGTCTAAGGTGCAGAACTCCATGATACAGATACAAGGAGCAGCTCAAAGCACAGGCTTCATTCGGCTGGGCTGAGGCAGGGGCTTGCACCAACGGACTGGGGGCAGGCTGGCTTCAGATGGTCTTTAAAGATCAATGAGCCCTTGGAGAATCAAGAAGGGTGCTAGAAAAGAACCACCCAGACCTAACCTAATTAGAGAATAGCTTTATGCTTGCCTGAAAACCACGCAGTCTAGGCTAAGATTTACCAGGCTTCCTAGCCGGGGATTTCAATGGCATTCTTTCAACCCAGCACTTCCCAGGCATGCTCCGTGCCATCAGGCTGTGCTGACAGCGTCTCCTTCATGAAGCTCCTGCTTTCTGACTCCCACAGCACTTTCCATCTTCCCGTGTTCTTGCTAAGACTCACTGTGGCAGTAGAGTGGAGGGCAGAGAATCAGCCTGCTAAGGACTGAAAAAATGCTGGGCGGTGGTGGCGCACGTCTTTAATCCCAGCACTCAGGAGGCAAAGGCAGGCAAATCTCTGTGAGTTCGAGGCCAGGCTGGTCTATAGAGTGAGTTCCAGGACAGAGAAACCCTGTCTCAAAATAAAAAGAAAGAAAGAGAGAGAGACACAGAGAGAGACAGAAAGAAAGGAAGAAAGGAAGGAAGGAAGGAAGGAAGGAAGGAAGGAAGAAGAAAGGAAAAAGGAAGAAAGGGAGAAAGAGAGAAAGAGAGAGAAGAGAAAAAGAGAGAGAAGAGAAAAAGAAAGGAGGAAAGAAGAGAGAAGGAGAAAAAAAAGAAAGAGAAGAGAAAAAGAAAGAGAGAAGAGAAAAGAGAGAGAAGAGAAAAAGAGAGAAAAGAAAAAGAAAGAGAGAGAAGAGAAAAAGAAAGAATGATTATGTGAGCAAAATACAAGAGGAAATAGCTCAGTGACACTTGTGAACTCTCTCTCTCTCTCTCTCTCTCTCTCTCTCTCTGTGTGTGTGTGTGTGTGTGTGTGTGTGTGTGTGTGTGTGTGTGTGTGTTGTGTGTGGTGTATGCATGCCCTTCTGCACACACACATGCAGGGGTGTCCTCCTCCACCAGTCTCACCTGAGGTCTTGAGAAAGGCTTTCTCACAGAACCAGGGCTTGATGGTTCTTCCAGTAGGCTGGCTCGGCAGTGATCTCCTAGGACCCTCCAGTCTCTTGTCTCCTCCTTCACTGCCCCACCCCAGTGTTGTGGTTATGGGCACACGTGGATGACCAGCCTCAGCTTCTTATGTGGAAGCTGAGGATCTGAACTCGGGTCCTCATGTTCGAATGGCAAATCTTCTTCCTCACCCGCATCTCCAGCCCCATATCATGGTCAAATTTAACAACAGAGGGGAGGTGAAAGGAGGTGGAAACTTGGAGAAAGTCGAGGAGTCCTCAGAAGGAAAGACCGGGAGGGTAAGACAAGCTGGGGACAAAGGAAGCGAAATGACTAAAGAGGGGCCCAGCTGGTGGAAGAGCCTCGTGCTGTTTGCCTGCTGGTTCTGTAAGCGCTAAACAAACTTGTGTAGCTCACAAAGTCGGGGGGGGGGGGGGGTTACGTTTGAAAATGGTGTGCATTGGGGCGAGGTGGGGGGCGGTGCTCAGACACAGAGTTTGCTCTCCATTCACAATAGGGTAGAACATGTAAAGCCTCCGTGTCTGCCTGTTGCCGTGTGACCCCAAACAAGTCACACTGCTCTTCTAAGCCTTAGTTTCTTTGTGTGCAAAATGGGGTCGAATTGCCTGCTGGGGCAGGGGGGGACTTGTGGAGGATGAAAATGAGCAAAGAGCAGAATTCCTTGGTTTAAACAACAAGCAAGTCGGGCGCTTGTTATCATCTTGTTTCTTAACAATTAGGTAAAGACAAACAGCACAGCCAGGTCAGACGAAAGCTATAGCTCCGGGTCTCCTATGCACACAGTCTGAGTCTTACTGCAACCATTCACTTACAATGCTGAAATGCTTGTACGAATTAAGCCGCAACACAAATATACAGTAAATGAATGCTTCATACAACTCCAGCCGTACCCCGGGTCGGAAGAGATCTTGTGTTCGCTAACCCACCCACCCCCACTGTCCCCACCAAACACTCTCCACCCACCCTAATTATGACACTGAACTGTCAGTATCTCCCCCCCCCCCCCCCCGCTATATTTGAGGTAAAAGTAACAAGGTCTCCTATTAAAATGTTACTGTCATCTGGAAGGCAAAAACCTATCAAGTTTTTATCAACTGTTAACACCTCGGATAGCATGAGTTTCACAGATTAGCTACTTAGTGAGTTTGCAAGCCAAGCGAATAGCTGCACCTGACGTGAGCATCGTCGCTCATACCCTGAGGAGGGGCCCCAGAAGAGTCCCATCTGTGGGAAAGGAGCAGAGGGGAAAAATAAAGCCAGATGTTGCTGAGTTGAGGCCTGAATACAGAGGAATCCCCTTGGGAAGCTGCAGTGGAGTTCCTGGGGGTACCAGAACTGTGCACAGAGCGGGTCTCAGAAAGTGGGGGAGACTGAGAAGAAACACAGCAATCAGCCTGGCTTTACGAAGGTTGTTGTACGAGATAAGTTGGGAGACAACTGTGGAGTCTGAGAGTCAGCCAAGCTCACGGCAAGGATCTGTCCAAAAGTTGGGTCACGTGGTTTGAGTGTTCAAGGGTGCCTCCCCTTGAACCAAGACTGACAGAAGATACAGAACTTCCATAGCATGGATCCAACACATCTTCAGCTTCTAAAGGTAGACCTCCAAGACGTATGTGTTCAGTTAATTCTGAAACTCTGAAAGGCCTTTACTCCGAGTGGAAGTAAAGGGAGAAACAGGTTGGGAGCTCAGTAGAAGAAATGCTCACATCTGTGTGGTGTGTGAGCACATCTGTGCTCACGTCATCGCTATGTCTCCCAGTGCTGGTCCTGTTTCCAGAGACATAACACACACGGGAAACACAGACTATTCAGAGTGTGTCTTCTTTAACCGAGAGTGCTGCTTTTTCTTTTCCCCGAGGCAAGTAACTATTAAACTGGTCCATGGGTGAGAACATGATCAATAAATAGAGGGCCAAATGGACTCTCAGAACGAGGACCAATATGTGCGGTGAGGAGGTCATGACAATTGGAGCTGCTTGGACAATGAGCTCCTATAGACCCTGAGTCTCTGTGACTGACCTTCAGTCTGGAGGACTTTCTAAGGCGCAGCCGCCAGCAGCCAAAACTTCTGTTGGGCTGAGCACATAGAGGAGGTCCGTGGGAAGTCTTGTCGGGTGTGTTCCTTTCCTGGAAGTTAATCTCGTAGAAGAAGGGGAAAGCCAGAGCCCTGCCAAAAAGTCCCCCCTGGCTTCTCTCCCATCACAGTACCTGAACAAATGCATCACAGGCTTTTTCTTCTCTAGCTTGTCGCAAAGCAAAGAGCGGCGTTTCAAAGGACGTGTTTACCTCCTAGCAATGTCTGCCTCTCATACCAGCTCATAAAACCCGACCAGACAGTGAAGCTGATGGCCCTCCAGTGGGCATGGCTGAGGAGCTGCTCTACACTGTGAACGACAAGCATTCAAATGAAAGTGCTTCGAGACAGAGAGAGCTAAAATGTAACAATAACAACAAGAAAGGGGAAAGCTAAGACGTCTTTAATTGACATAGCAGAGGGGTAGATCTGAGAGAACATATGGTGTACAAGTAACGAACTGGACACAGCTTCAGGGAAAAATCTGGACCTTGGTTTCCGAGAAGCTCTTCCTTAATACTTACCAACATCTGGACCACATCCATCCTGCCATGGATTGTCCCTGGGAAATGTCACCAAACAAATCAACTGTTCTGCTCCTCATTTCAAACACTTTCATTTTTACGGTGGATGGGAAATCTGCGGCAATCGCTGCTAGAGCCATTTTATGTTTATGATTTTGAAAAATCAGCAGGTAGACAGACTATAAGCTGCTAAGGAAAATCCCAGAGCTTTCTATTTGTATGCCCTCTTTGGTTTTCTGAGGTCCGACTCAGGCCCGAGAAGGGTAGAACACAGTCAAACCAACACCCACTGATTTCATCAGACTCCAGAGAGGCACAATTTAAAAGAAATTAAACATCACCCATAGATTTCTTATCCCCTCTGTCTTTCATGACAACCCGGCAGGCTCTTTTTTCCATTCTTCAAACTCCATGAATGGAAAAGAAAAAGTTGATAGTTGTGTTAATCACCCAAATAGACTTTCAAACTTAGCATGTCTATGGGTTATGGCCCCTTGCCAACCCAAACAAGCATCTACTAAAAGTTCAAGGTGAACTTTTTTTCTTCAACTTTGCCATAGAACTTTCACAGTTAGTCTTGGATTCGGAAAATGAAGTTCGCTTTTCCCATTCTTAAAATTAAAAATATTGGGGTAGGCAAACTTTCAGCTGCCTTTCCTGAATAAATTCTATAAGCTTAAGTACAGTTATATACACCTATCTATATTATTCATATCCAAAGATAATGACATATACATACGCACACAACAGATATACAACAAAATCTAAAAGTAGAAATATACTTTCATGCACGTATGTGTACATATATGAGTGTACACATACCTATGGAAAAGGAGCATGGGCTGACCTGCCAGTATCATTCTAAGGCACAGATGTATGGTCCCATGCATCTGACATGAATCTTGCCTCTGGGGCTTTTTCTTTGAGTTTAAAAGAGAAGTTAAGACTTGGAATCATGGGTGGAAAATGGGTTTTGACTTGCTTGCCAAATCTTATCCCTTGCCAGGATCATTATGTTGAAAAACATTGGTGAAGCTGCGCCTGGGCTCCGCATAAAAGAGTGCTTATATTTATAATGAGTATTTATATATGGGGAGCATTTATGATGGGTAATTAAAATAAGTCATAACACAAGACAGATCATACACGATATTTCTGCTGCCCTCAATCAGTCTATTAAACACTGAATCAGTGGCTCCCAACCTTCCTAATGCTGTGAACCTTTAATACAGTGCCTCATGTTGTGGTGACCCCCCCCACCATAAAATTATTTTGTTGCTACTTTATAACTGTAATTTTGCTACTGTTATGAACCATAATGTGAATATTTTTGGAGACAGAGGTTTGCCAAAGGGGTTGTGACCCACAGGTTGAGAACGACTGTCTAAATCCTATTCCATTTGTGAGAAGAGCTACCACAGAGACAAAGGTTGGTGTAGTGTATCCGCTGGGGTTTCACCACCAAAGAAAGAGCATCCAAAAACATGGAATTTGTCTAAGGCCAGAACTCAAACCTCAGCATTGTGGGTCTAGATCCATTAACTGCACACACCACCCCTCAAGTCCCACAAAATGAAACACCCACCCCATACCCAGCAAATCAGCCAGGCAGAACCCCCACAGTAAAGAAGGAATCTCCCATCTCTCGGTACTTCAACAGAATAAATTCAGTTATGAAACTGCTTGTCTCAATAACTGAAAAGGTAAGAAACAAAACAGGTAGAGGAAAGCAGGGATGAGTATCAGCAGAAAGGGATAACTACCCTTCCCTTGAAAGGGCACAGGAAGAGAGGACGGTGAGCCTCCACTTCAGAAGCTGTCTGGCAAGGGTGGACACTATTGATGACGGAGAAGCCGAGGCGAGCTTGAACCCTGAAAGGGAAAGCTAGAATTGCCTGCTTCTCCCTGATCCCAACATAATTTCCAATCTTTTGCAAGTGGTAGAAAGGAAGCCCCAGAAAAATTCTCATTGATCAAATACACTCAAAAGGCATTTGCGGAGAAAGGCCAGGAAACCTAGCCACAGTTATGAGAAATGGCAGGCAGAGATGAAGTAATACATTGCCAGATAAGCAGACAGGCGTAGGACCCCAGACCATGAGTTCAAACATTGCATCTAAATCCTCCAGGTAGACCTATTTTTTTTTTCTGCTTAATCCATAACTTCTTCCTAGTAGTACATTATTCCTCCCTCTTAATGGAGAAGGCAAGGGTCCTTTCCTTCCATCTGAGATTCTTGCCTCTAGATTCAGGGTCAAGGGGCGCCAATTGTTACAGAAAAGTCTTGATGGAAATTCAGAGCCAAAGTAAAGAGACATTCTCCATTCCTGATCCCTCCAACCCTCATATAAAGGCTTAAGACACAAAGAGAAAAGAAAAATTGGCAGAGAGGATAGCCCAGGAACATTAGCTCTCTTCAGAGACTCATAAGTTAAATGAAAATGTCTTTAAAGTGGTAGATTGGAGATAATTCTGAAGCTATGAGATCTTTGACTCAGTATCAGACAGTGTTTTAATAAGACAATGATTCTCAATGCCTGGTCCCAGCTATCTGTATCCTAACTACTTTGAGACTTCGGTTAAAGATTTAAACCCAGAAGAGCTATCAAGTCTAGACATAGAATTTGAATACAGAATTTTGAATAGTGTCTCTAAGACATGTTATGAATGAGGTGCTTAGTATCAACTAGAAGCTCAGGATGTAGCTATTGGCATTCCTTCTCCTAAATTAGAGATAGTCCTTCATGATCCATGCTATCTACAGCGGTCAAGCATTTGCTGCTGTTTGATGATTCATGAGAAGCCCTATCCATTGCCCAGTCTGTTCTTGGAAATCTGTTCCACCTCTAGACTGTGTATTACCAGTGCTTTCCTTTATCCCTCCCCATGGGGAGAAGTCTGGAGGTGATGGTTTGCCTCCCCTCATCACTGCAGTCCTTCCTCACTCCCCTTCTCTCTGCCTCACACAGGCATCCACGGGAGAGCCCCTTCCTGAGATGAGGATCTGGGCTGTCAGCTTCTCTTGCCTCTTATGTCCCTCTCAAGTGGCAGAGGAAGTGGCCGTAGTAGGCACACCTGCCCAAGCTGTGGGTCAGGGAAGCTTGCCCATCCCAGGTGGTAAGGGCCTTGTCTGCTCTGGGGTTGACTGAGGCTGAAGAGCCCTGAGGGTTTCTCCTGTTTTACAGCTGATCTTGGGGGCAAATGTCCTTCCCACAGAAGCTGCTTTCACTCCCCAGACTTGCAGGTTCCCCCTTCCTCTGGGAAAGGACTGGGGTGCAGCATTTTTATTTGTGTCTAGGATAACGGTGTTTCTTTTCTTTTAAACAATCAACAGAGGCCACCTTCCTGGGGATAGAAGATGAAAAGATGGTGAGATTACCTGCCAGGACCATTTAGGCTTTAACGATTTTCACGTGAATGCTTCTAGAACTGCCATACAGCAACCAAGCCATAGGATGCTGTTCTAATAAAATTAAAATTACTAAAATAAACTGCCGGGCATCTGGAAAGCATGGGAGAAAACAGCGTATTATGTAAACTGACATCCAAATATTGTACACCTACATGGTCTTTGAATTACAACAAAGGCATTGTGCTTTTTTCCCCCTATATTTTAATTTTCTTGTAAGTAATTTTTAATCACTAGCTAGCCAAATCGCATTCAGCATCAATTTTCTTTATGCTGTCCAGTGGGTTATAGTTTCCTTGCATCCAATTCTCAAATTCACATTTAAATATATTCTATATGAAGATAGAAAACAAGGGGGAAATCAACTTGTTACAGATATGCAAATAAAGCATTGCCTTCCCCCTCCTGTTCTAGCTATCCTAGGATGTATCAAAAACAGACTTAACGTAGGATTAAAGCTCTAAAGATGCACATTTTGTGATTCTATGAGCACCAAGCTCTGCATATAACTTTAAAAAAAAAAAAACACCAAACACCAAATGACATTCAGTTTGATCATGAATATTGATAATATTATATTTATTTTAAATATAATGTATTCATCGGTACTCAACCAAAAGTAAAATTAAACTCATCAGGATCAGAATAACTGTTTGGTTTTGCAAAAGTCAAGGACCCTTGTTGGGTGGCTTAATGACTTCTTGTTTGTGTTCTGTTTGCATAAATTATCCATCAAGTGCAGCCATCGCTCCGGATGCAGCCTGGTACTTGCGGAGGAATGAGAGCCACATCAGGATACTCATTAAAGGGAGATGCGCTTGGAATGGAGTTCATTCCCTGCCTGGCAAGGACCTGCCGTCTCCATCCTTCCCTTTGCACCGATTCCATTTGGAGTTGGAACTGGACTCCGGGACCCAGATTTTTGAGGAGTAATGGATGCAATCAAACAATAGAGGTTGTAAGAGTCAGCCACTGCCCCTGTAGCCAAATGTAATAAAGAAAGAGGGAAAATACAGTTGAATGGGTTTTGAGGCAATCAGATGAGTCTCTGAGAATGCAGGTGCTGGGTAATGTTCTCTCTGTTCATCCAGCTATATATGCTCCACTGCCCCCCCACACACACACACAAATCCCCTTTTCAATATCTACACATTCTTTCTACCTCATAGTGTTTCTCCCCAATAAACTGGGTATGGATCAGACCCAAGTCATGCTGTGTGTAATACTAATTAAGTAAGACAGCAAAAATAATGGCCTCCTTGTTTCCCACAGCACGATCATTGTGTTCCAGTCCGGACACATCCTGCTGCTATTCTAGTAATTGTGTTACTTAACTCAGGAAAACCTCTGAGAATGTTGTTGTTGTCTAGAAAAAGATAGTGCAAAATGAAGTCGCAGTGCATGGAAGAAGCTACGGGCTAGAGGGAAGAGTAACTTCCCAGCAGAGTGATAAGCTGTTACGTCTCTGAGCAGTGCAGAGCTGAGCATATGTTATATTGGAATAAAAAGCGCAGGTGAATTCAAGGGAAGGAAGAAAACACATCACTTCTGGCGGCAATCTTGAGCAAAATTGCCTGGGTGCCTGGAGACAGTTTGGTTGGTTCACAGGCCTTCGGTTCTGAAGTAAGACGTTGAAGAGCATTATCAAAAGTCGATCGTCAGTAGGAACTGGCCTTGGCTAAAGCTGCCCTCAAGGCTGAGACACTATTACCAGCAGCTTAAGCTTGTCACAAATGTTACGTGCAAGACAGCACAGTCCTGCCAGATCCACCCAGCCGGGGCCCACAGTCACACTCTAACTGGCTCAGCTGGCTGGGATTGGACCCCAGTGCTCTACGCTGATACCCTAACCAGCTGAGATGTGATGTGCTTTGAAATAAAGTACACCCTCAGGCGGAGCCATACCTCATAATCTGACCTTCCGGAGAGATTCAAGTACATGAAGGGGACACCAGGCACAGCGGTGACAGGAAACAGCTGTGTTCCATTTACACAAAGGACAGGAAAAGAGGGAAGGGAGCTGAAATCAAGGCAGGCAGGTGTGGCAGGGATTAAGACAGAACTAAGAACGATGACGTCGCTAAGCGGGGGCAGCAGGGTTAGGACTTTCAGGCAGTGGGCATGAGTATGCGCATCAATGGCTTATACAGCAAGCAGCCTGCGCACACATTTTTCATAAAATAGAATCTTGAACAACGTGAAAGTAGCATTTTGGTAGACCCCAAGTGGTCAAAGTCAGCAATTTTATATGGTTCAACCTAATTTGACGTCTGCCTCCACTCAGAATCTTGAACGGCACGTTGTCCTAGCTTCATTTCTGTCGCTGTGATAAAACAGCCTGACCAAAAGCAACTGCAGGGGAAAAGAGGGGAAGCTGGTATTCAGCTTACAATCCCATGTTATGGCCCATCACAGCAGGGAAGTCATGGTGGAGCTACCTGTTTCGTCTAGCTTTCTCGTCTCCTATACAGTACACACACATACACACACACACACACACACACACACACACACACACACACACACACACACACACACACACACACCTCTACCTGCCAGCCCAGGGAATGGTGTCACCCACAATGGGCTGAGTGTTCTTATATCAACTATCAAGGCAGCCCCTCATAGACATGCCCATAGGCCAGCCTTACCTAAACAATCCCTCATTCAGGCTCTCTTTACAAGTTGTGGCAAGTTAACATTTAAAACTAAGCACCACACACCTAGAGCATATCAGGCCATTAATAAATAATTGTAGCATAAATGGGTAAATAAATTAATTTCCAAGTATTTTAAAGGGAAATATTTGACTGAATAAGCAAGACCTTCCCACTTGGGCACAGGGCATAGATTTCTTTTTTACATCTCTACTTTTTTATGCAAGAGGTCAGCTTCTAGTCCCTCTTTCAAGTTATGCTCTCCGGTGTCATAGACATTAGTCATTTATAGGCACTGTTAGAAATTATCCTTGGTGTTCTTTTAGGTCACCAGCAATCATGGTCAGTGACAACTCTGTGGCCCACATCCTTTTCTAAATTTTTTGGATGATAATAGAAAAAATTAATAAATAGAAGAGAAGCCAATGGTTGTTTAGAGTCTGTTTTCTGGTTTATAAGTATTCAAGAAAAAAATGCCCGTCTTCACTGAAGATGCTTGCCTATGTTTTGTGCTTCCAGCTTCTAGAGACATAAGGTACTTCCTCAGCATCACAACACACACCAACTGTATCCTTCCACTTGTACAACCCTTGCAGTGATCCTTAATTTTTTCCCTTATAGTCTCACACTCTGTATCCAATCTATCACCAAATGTTGAAGCCCTGCCTGCAGTCCAAATCAGCCACTACCCACCATATCTCTCTATGTGCATACAGACACCAAGTCAGAGCTACCACTCTCTCCTGATTACCCCAAGAACCACTGACTGGTCCCCTGATTTTGCTTCGCTCCCTACATCTAATGCTCCATGGAACATAAAGTTTATCAGCTTCAAACGCTTCTATTAACTCCTATTTCCCTCAAAGGAAAAGCCCAAGTCCCAACCGTAGCTCTGAAGACCTGCCCTGTGTCTTCCCACTACCCCTACCTACCTTCCTGAATTAAACTGCTATTCTTCTGCTAGCGCCAGCCACATCAGCCTCCCCAAACTTCCCCTCCAGTCTGGCCTTCTTGGTAAAGTCTGTCCTTGTCACCCTGCCAACAATGAAACCCACCCATCACAGGCTATTTGTTTCTCGTCTCTCTGCTGGATTATATTCCCCTAGCCTTTGTGTGATTTAAAAACAGCTCTTCTCGCAAATGCAAACTTTACTCAGGGGCTTTTCTTAACAAATAGAATGTGCAGAAATGACTACTGTCATAGAAAGGGGTGTGGATTTCTCCTTGTTCTTAGAAGCCAGCATGGGAAGAACAATTGGGGCATCCTACAAAAGCATCTTCCAGTCCCAGGAAGCCATCTGAGCACAGACTCAGTCAATAGTTTTTCTCAATCTCATGACAGAATCTGATCCACACACACCCAGCTAACCTAGTCTCTGACTTACGACCCACAGAAGCTGTGAACAAATACGTTATTATTTTAAGCTTGTCCGTTTGGGGGAGATTGGTTATATAGCAATAGATAACTACCACAGCCCCGTTGCCACCTGGACATGTCCTGAATCTTACTCATCTATCCTATTGGTTGTCTCCTCCAAGGACCAAATTTTGTGAGTGTTGCTTGCTCTGCACCTGGGGTCCCAGGAGTAGGGGGTGAATAGACACAGAACCAAACGACACAGGCTCTAGGAGGTTGTAAGCAATCTCGTTTATTAAACAAAGGACTGAGGTATTTATGTGTGTGCTTTTTGGCAGGCTCTGCTTCCAGCTGCTGTGGTGTTTCCTGGTTGGTTCTTGGTCATATGTCAACAGTGGTCATCTTGAGGGTCCAGTTTCAGGGTCTTCTGGGTCAGGATACTACTGCGCATGTCAGAGCTCTTTGTTAGCTTAAGACATGGCCCGGTGCTTTAGGCCTTATCTGCCTCATGTGAGGGCAGGGATGCTTATTTATTTTGTTCATTACTGTGCTCCCCAACTCTAGTGCACTGAAATAAATCATTCTTCTGTTTTAAACAGTGAATGAATCGAGTATCCAAGATTCACATGTATTAGTAGATCAGCAAAAATGCACCATTCACACAAACACATTTCAAAATCTAGCAAAAAATACCTGTGACTTGGGTTCAGGTTGTAGGTACAGTAATTACCCTTGTCACACAGCAGTCACCTGCTGTTGTGACAGTGGTACTAAGTTAGTGACCACAAGAATGACCCTGTTTTCCTACTGAAGGCTAAAGATGTGCTCTCATGGAAAACCACATCAACTGGTTGATTACTTACAAGCTATTGGTTTTCCAGACAGGCAAACAACAAAACCATTTCCTTCGTCATCCTGGCATCTTGGTTGAGGAAGTCTAGAAGGAGGACTCATCCTCTTTGGCTCTACAAAGCCTCTAGATTATTCTACTGTACAACCAAGACTGAGAATCTCCTGGCAGGATGGTAAATAACTACAGTTGATAATTGGATCCATTGTCTGGTCATGCTCGAAGCATTTTGTGGGAACGCAGCCCCTCTGAAGTCCCCTTCCTCATTCGTTCAAGTTGTTGCATGCTGTGATCAATCTTGAAAGAGTACAAAGCTTGGCAGAACTCAGGACCTGGGAAAGGAGATGAGACTCTTACGCAAGGAGACATTGAACCCACAAAGACCATAGTCAATATCCAGCCTCAGCCCTGCTTTTCCCACCATCCAAACCAGAGACTTACTCCACACAGACACACCAGACTGAGGATAGATTTGGCATGCATCACCAAAGAGACACAGGCCAGACAGTAGCTGATCACAAAAGAGCACTGAGGTCCCCTGTGGAGAACGCACATACGGGAAAGGAGAAGAGTTCTAAGGAAACCTCAAGGAACAGCAGAATTTATGGACTTGCTGAGGAAGAAGAGCCTGCTGTGACATCTAAATATAGATTCTTCGTACAGCGGCACAAAGTCCTTTAGACAAAGGCTCAGCTTCCTCCAGCAGAAGGGCTGATGGAGCCTATGGTCTATAATGTGAACTGAGTTGCCTTGCTTACTCAGATCTATACATTTGGCATTCGGCAATCATAAGTTTTATCTGAACAAGGGAAACTTCTATCCTAATAGCTGATAGTTTAGTTCATCCTTGGTGTACAAAAAAGAGCACACAGCTAGGACTCTGCCACCCTGGTGCTTCAGTTCTGGTCTCCTACTAACCATTCTGGAGTCAGGGGAATTATCTCAATTGTGTAAGGGTCTCTGCTTCCTCCTCTTCTGACCAGTACTTCAGAATAAATTCTCTCTGGAGTTAGTTATTCTTTTTCAGCTCTAATACTCTATGTGTAAAAGGGGGGGGGAGCCCATTACTAATAGTTCTCTGGGAACTGGAAAGCACTGGGTGTAGTAGAGGTTGTAAGCGGGCTTCCTTGGTGAGAGAGGCAAATGGCAGGCATATGCTGAGTTTTCGGAGTAGTAGCTGACAGCATTATTCTTCATTTGGAAAGTATTTCAATACCAATTGGATGAGTTAGAACAAATATCCTCAGGCATTCTTGCAATACCAGGGAGCTGTCAGAGGCAGAGATTAGATCCAGGAGTTCATTTGGGTTACACAACGCCCTAGGCTTCCAGGCAACTGACAACATGGAGTACTGGCCCTCCCGCTTGGTTGTTCAACACTCATCCCTGGTTCATGGGAGGTGTCTAAAGGCACCAACGGTACCGCGAAACAGCTCTCCACCTTCGGGCGTGGTGTGGGCCGAGACATATAATTGATGCTCCAGCAGGTGGTGAGCTGACGGACGTGGGAGGTTGGAACTCTTTGTTCCCTCTGCCAATTAATTCCTAAGGAACATTCTAAAGAGAGATTTCCAGTCTTCTCTCTGCTCCTTCTAGTGGGGAGGGGAGACTAAGGATTTAGAAAAACAAGGAGAAAATGACAACAGAAACAGTTGTTCATTTCTGCCACGCTTGGGAGAAAGGTTTGTCGAGCTTGCTCGGCACCCCATATGTAGACCAGATCGTGATTGGTTATAGGGATACTCTGTATACTGTAGATGTTTGGCGGCAGCATTCTGATCTCTACCTATGAGATGCCAGCTGTACATCCTTGCAAGGTCCAATGACCGCTGCCATGACCTCTGAGGCTGAGTGTGACGGCATATGCTTGTCACAACACTCAGGGGGCCGAGGCAGGTGGACTGGGGGTTCAGAGACAGTCTTGGCTACAAAAGGGAGACCCTTTCTCAAAAGAGAGGATCATTCTGCTAAAGAACACACACACACACACACACACACACACACACACACACAGGGCCCAGACAAACCAGACTGGCTGTAAACATTATTATCCACAATCCTCATTAACGTTTTAGCCAGTGCTCTCCATGGGAATTGATGCTGTGATGTTGTTTATGCAATGAAAAATTAAATAGTAAATAGCAGAATTTCTCCCAACACCACCGCCTCACTCACTCTGGAATCCCACACACAGGCAATGAAAACACCACCCGTGTTCAGGTAAGCCTCAAAGTCACCTCATCACATGGCAAGCCTGGAATCCTTATGGTCCCCACTTCTGGGTATCATTCCAGCCATTCTGCCTTGTCTTTCCTCTTGTGGATCCCGAGTAGCTTGTATGTAGAAGAAACTCCTTAAGATGGAGAGGAAAAGAATAGCAATCAGGATTCATGATGAGAGATTCCTCTCATTCACCAGTTTCAGGATTTTCAACACATCCCCTCAGGCCTTCCAAAGATAACAGCTTTGCTTTGCCTAAAGCCTCCCTGTGGAGCCTGAGCACAAGTCATGTGGCTTCTATGGAACAGCAGACAATGGCTAGGATTCACATCCTCCTGTGTCTTGTGGGTATCAGCCAGCACTATGAGCACACCGCGTGAACAGTGCGGGAACACTCTTGAAGTCATCTGAGGAATTCTTCTTCCCATTCATTTCTAACTGGACTGAAGTTGCCTTTGCCTGATGTGCAAACACGGGAAAGACCTCCAAGCAATTTCTTCATGAAACATCGTCCAACAAACATCAACAAACAGCTAGTGTAAAGCCCCTGGGAGGGCTAAGGTTAAGTCCGTGAACAAAGCAGGCCAGGATGACCGCCTCCGAAGGGCTCACTTTTTCAGTGACAGAGGAGTAGGTGTGAGTACACAATGAACAAACATAAAGACATGATGGAGAAATAAACTACAGCGTTCTGGAAGCCAATAGATGCTGTGGAGGAAAAGCAAGCAAAGGATACCCAATCGTGTGTGTGTGTGTGTGTGTGTGTGTGTGTGTGTGTGTGTGTGTGTGTGTGTAAGAGGGCAAGGACAACTGTAGCTTGGCATAAGCATCGTAGTTGAGAGGTGAGATTTTGATTGTTTTGGTTTGGTTTTTTGTTTGTTTTGTTGGTTTTTCAAGACACAGTTTCTCTGTGTAGCAGCTCTGGCTGTCCTAGAACTCACTTTGTAGACCAAGTTGACCTCGAACTCCCTGAGATCCACCTGCCTCTGCCTCCCGAGTGCTGGGACTGAAGGTGTGCCCCACCACGCCTGGCCAAGAAGTGAGTTTTAGGCAGAGATGCTGAGTGAGTTGTCTCTGAGCACCCTGGGGAAGGGCAATCCAGACATGGAGCATCCAACCAAGCTGTAGTATTCAAACACCAACAAGCATCAACCATGTTGACTGGAGCAGAGGGAGAGAGGACTGGAAACGGAGTTGGATGTCCTGAAGAGACGAGCTGAAGCAGCCAGCAAGGGTGGAAGAGACTACTCCATGCTAGCTGGAGTGCAATCACTGGGGATACAAATCAGCTCTTGGGTCCCTGCCATAACCCAGCAGCCACCAGGGGGATGTGTGGAACCATCACTGGGTTCCAGGAAAACTTGACTGAATTCCAAGACAGTGGACTAGATTATAGGCAATGAAGGAGGCAGTGGTCTCTGTCCTCTTCTGTCTAAAAGATTGTTCAGGCATCTCAGGCACTCCCTGGGCAACTCATCTACTACCTCCAGTCCCCAAATGGTAAAGTGTCCTGCACCTGCGACACTTGGGGGTTCACTAAGAAAGGCCGATCTTCACCTCAGATGGCCTCATCTTCTCTCTGTATATCAGACTTTAGATGTTGAGTCTGATTAAAAATAAAATCCAGCCGGCCCTCACTCAACAGCAAGAGACCCAGAGCCAACAGGAGCCAGGCAAGGGTTTGGGGCTGTGGTTTCCATACTGGGTGCAGTGATCTCAACCTTGCCTCTTCCTTCCCCAGCTCTTTGCAGAGATGTCAATATGAGAACACACAGTTGGCTCTGTGCCTGAGGGAGAGGCAGGATAAAGCAGTGGGGGATGTGCCTCTCCCAATAAAAATTAATGGAACAAAGCACCCCTGTGTGCTGCATGAGTTTTATCTCCCAGGGAGTTTACTTTCCATCCTTCTCTCACCAAGCCCCCCTTCTGGGCTCTCCTGTCCCCTGGGTGTCTTTGGCATAGGTTAAAGAATCATCATTAAAGGCATAGGACCCACAGAAGAAACCAGATGGAAATGAGTTGCATACCCCCCAAAACATATATGCACATATAAACACATGATAGTCATGCACACATGTGCAAATATATGTGCACTTTCCTGTTGTTTTTAAATAAATGAGATCATTAGTAATAACCCGAGGAAATGAATTACATCATGAAGGTGGAAAACAAGAATTATACAGAATGATATGGGGAAACCTACTAAAGGTTTATAAAAAGTCAAGAGGCTCTGGTTTTCTTTTTGTAGTGTGTGTGTGTGTGTGTGTGTGTGTGTGTGTGTGTGTGTGTGTGTGTGTTAGAAAATTCATAGCCCTGTGCTTCTGTGCTGAACATCACATCTCACACATACTCCCGCTCCATTCTTCAGAGGCAAGTGTTATGCTGGATTTTTCTACACGATCAACTTGGTTGCTCTGGGAATGACATTTCCCAGAATTCCCTTCCCCTTACAGCTCTGATTTAGAGGATGCCAAAAAATGACATGCATGAGATCTAAGAGGCAAAACTGAAGCCGGCAGACAATATGGTCTAAAGTGACAGTCGACAGCAGAGATACCAGCCAGATCTAGCTTGTCATGAATCTCCTCTCACCTCCTGACCCCAGATGCTTCCTGTAAATACACAGAGATGGAAGCCACTAACAGGTAGCAGCATGGAGCCTACCTACGACAGGTGATGTGTGGACCAGAAAAGATATGATCTCCACACAATCAGAAAACTCTAGATACCAACAACCTGTAAACAAAGAGCAGGGTGAAGGAGGTACCAGCGCAGGGCCTGAGAGATTGATTACAAGGACAAGGAACCCAGCAGGAGATGGCAGTAAGAGGTGGGAGGGGTCAGCATAGGCATACCCCGTCGGGGAGGGGTGTTAGAGAGTAGACTGGTAGTATTAGCAACTGAGAACCCATCCCAGTGCTTGCCACACCAGCCCCCATGCAGGACCTTGAGAAAAAGCCAAAACAGATGTAAAGGAATGCCAATCTGACCCTCTGCCCTGCCCCAAGAGATGGGCAATTCAAGCCACTTTCAGACTGTTGCTATTACCCAGAATTCTGGACAGTCACATAAGTACAACATCATACTTCTAGGTCATGAAGCAGCGCTGGATAGAATACCACATAGACGTTAAGCACAACAATTATGAAGACTCTGTAGCAATTTAATATGAGAAGCTATCATAAAAATATGTACTTACCTGTAAGTACAAATATTCTCCTGTCTTCATGGGGATGAACATTGTAAAATTCTCAAATTAGCAGCATCCTAATATAGGAGCTGGAAGAATATGATTGATTTTTGCCCTCTACTTTTAATATTTTCTCTCCTCTAATACACTGCTTTTACTATCACGTTGAACAGTTGAATTAGTTGCTTACGTGTTGCTGTAATAAAATACATGAAAGCAGCAAATTAAATGGGAAGGGATTCAGTCTTGCTCATGGGTTTTGGGAGATCACAGTTCACCATAGCAAGGAAAACACACAGCAAGAGCCACTGGAGGCTACGGCAGCAGGATCGAGGAGCAGGCAGCTGGTTCCATCAGGTCCCTAGTTAGGAAGCAGAGAACAAGTGAGGCCAGCCCTATAACCTTCAAAGCCCATCCCTATAGCCTTACATCTGCCAGTGATGCTCCATGTCCAAACAGTTCACAACCTCCACAAATAGTGCCAACACCTAAGGACCAGGTGTTCAAATACATGAGCTATATGGGGGACATGCCACAGTGTAACCAAAACAAGAGTAAAGAGGGAAAGTGACCAGGGTTAGTCTAGATCCCTCCAACAGTGTTTGTCCAAAGTGAACGTGAGCAGTAGACCTTCTGATGAATCCGCTGGGAATAAACATACATACAGAATACACAACACACACAACACAGAGTGTACACAACATATACATAATCCACCACACAACACCTGGTATGCACAACACATATAACACCCTACACAAAGCACATATCCCAAGGAGACTTTTTTTTTCCTCATGTGCAGTCCACATGGCCATCAATGGAAGTATGTATTTGCTCCTCCGAATCCTTGATGGACTGAGAGAGCAGGGGATCTCTCTCCTCTTTGCCTTTATGGAAAAACTGAAGTGTGATCTCCAAGATACTTACGCCTTAAACCAAATGGGAACCCTAAGCCAGTTTCCACTCCACAGACCTGATTTACTTGAGACGACGGTTGTAAATGTGCCGATGGTCAGACACATGGTACGAAGCCCAAGGACTACTTCCAGACAAGCCGTGACCTAGGTGAGAAAGCCCAGTGCTTACCCACCCTCACAGGCGAACTTCTTGTTTCTCTTGTGCAAAGTGGCTCGGCTGTTCCCAGTGCTAGAAGGTGTGCTCACACATGTGAAGCTAACCCATAATGGTTGTCTCTCATTTACGATGCTAGTATTAGGCTTACTGAAGTCTTCCAGCATTGGATATTAGGCACGGTACATTGCATGTCTATAAATCAAATTAACATACACTGTCAGTGCGCGGCTGAGCAGCTGTATTCTTTGTGTTAAATTTCATAGTTAAAATGAAACACTTTTCCATTACCAGGCTGCAGCTCCACTGGGTGACTGCAATGGTTACCTGCCAGAATTGAGTTCTGTAATGCCAGCCCTGTCTCAATGTGGCACATGCGAACTGGATTTATAACATGACTTAGGAGTTGCTAATTGCCACCAGAATAAAACACTGAGGTTGATTCAGATCTTTGAACCAAATGTTTGTGAAAGCTGAGCACACACAGTTAGGTGCCTGCCTGGTTTCAATGGCCAGAGAGAATTCTGTGAAGGTCAAGGTTAGAGTTCAGGTGGGTGATTAATTTCAGGACTCATAGTTAGATATCCTTCACTCTCTTATACCAGTCAGTCATCCACGCTAATCTGTGCTGAGTGCCCACGGTGTATGTTATAGACCTTCTCTACACTGGTTTTTTGTTGTTGTTGTTGTTGTTGTTGCTGCTGCTGCTGCTGCTGTTTTTCGTTTTGTTTTTAAGCCAATTAAGGAGATGGCTAAGTTGGTAAAGCATTTTCTGTGCAAACATGAAAACCTGAGTTTGAATCTCCACTATCTGGGCAGAATCTGGGCATGGCAGCACATATCTGTAATTGCAGATAGGGGGGTAGAGAATGGAGACAGGGGGATCCAGCAAGATCCCTGGCCACCCTAGCCAGATCAGTAAGCTCCGGTACCAGTGAGATACCCTGTCTCAAAAACTAAGGTGGAGCAAGCCAGTGGGCTGGCTCAGTGGGTAAATGTACTTTCCAGGCATGCCTGGTGACCTGAGTTTGATCTCTGGAACCCATGTAAAAGTAGCAAGGGAGAATCAACTCCCTAGGGCTATTTTCTGACTATGATATTGCATCTGCTCATGTGCATATACAACACACAATAAACAAGCAAGCAAGCAAACAAATAAAAAAGTGAATAAATACAACCTAATTAAAAAAACAGCATGGAAAACAACTAAGAAAATAAACAAATGCTCACCTCTTGCCACCATATACACATGCACATCTTTGCATACAACAACACACATGCAACAAAACACATAAACATTCATATACCACACAATAATAAAATAAATTGAAAGCCATAAAAGGTTTTAGCCCTATGACACATATAGGGAAATTGAGATTCAGGGAGGCAGAGGATTTAGGATGCACTAATAAACACCTCAGTCAGGATGCAGACCAGGATGTAACTGAATCCAAGGCCTCCATCTCCTCCTTTCCTGTGCGCTGCAGCTGGATGGTGTGTGCAGATTAGTCACTGCTAGAAAGAGCAGACGCACTCCGCACCTACTCCGCTGGTGAGGGGTCAACACTGACATCTCCCTGAAGACTACACTTACGTCATGATTACTCTTAGCACTCAACACCTCCCCTTCGGACCCAGGTGCTCTGTTCCTATTGGTCCTGTCACCTGGGGTATGTTGGTGTGTGAGGCCCCAGGAAGCAAGAAGCAAAGCTTCCACCCTAAGATCCCACTACCCAGATGGCAAGGTGCCCCTTGCCTCTCACAGCCAAGCACCTACTTGCACATTCCCCTCAACTCTTAGTTGGCATTTCACCTTTAGAGGGGGTTCCTTGGCCCATGGGCACAGCCCCCAAGTCCACCCATACCAGTGAGAATGGGCGTTAATCTGTCTTCCAACAGGGCCCTGACAGCCACACCCTCCTCACTCACAGCCCCTTGCATCTATTTCCCACATGTGTAGGGTTCTCTGCTTTTAGTCAGTGTGACATGAAGATGGAAAAGCAGGGTGATGAGTCCTGTTCCTGCCGAGTCTCAGGGCTGAGAACTGACCCTCTCGAGGGCAGGTGCACACCGCTGTTTCTAGGGCTGAGTGCTGTAAACCTCTCAACATGTCAAGTGTGTGCAGCCTCAGAAAATTGCCCTGGTTCAGGAAGCCCAAGATTAGATGGTTCTAGAAAAAGTCTTCACCCAAATGTTTAGTGGTCCACAAAGTAGAAGAATTATACATTTTGGACTCTGTGGTGGTTTGAAAGAAAATGGCCCCCGTAGGAGGTGGCACTATTAGGAGGTGTGGCCTTTTGAAGGAGGTGTGGCCGTGTTGGAGAAGTATGTCACTGTGGGGGTGGGCTTTGAGATCTCCTATGCTTAAGCTATGCCCAATGTCACAGGTGTTTCCTGTTGCCTGTGGATCAAGATGTAGATCCCTCAGCTCCTTCTCTGCCACCATGTCTACCTGTCCACCACCATATCCTGCCATGATGATGATAATGGACTAAACCTCTGAAACTGTAAGCCACCCTCAATTAAATGTTTTCCTTTATAAGACTTGCTAAGCCAGGTGGTGGTGGCACATGCCTTTAATCCCAGCACTCGGGAGGCAGAGCCAGGCGGATCTCTGTGAGTTCGAGGCCAGCCTGGGCTACAGAGTGAGTTCCAGGAAAGGTGCAAAGCTACACAGAGAAACCCTGTCTCAAAAAAACAAAACAAAGATTGCTGTGGTCATGGTGTCTCTCCACAGCAATAGAAACCCTTACTAACATAGGCTCTTTATGCTTTGTTCTGCCATGGAGCCATTTTGCCTATGGCCGGGGACAATATCTGCTGCATTGCTTATAAGGAAATAACAAAACAGAGGTTAGCCTGGGGAACCAATGGGTTTGCTGGGCTTACCTTCATAACATGCATGGCTGAGGGGCTGGTGCAGGAACACAGGCAACCCAATGGCAGCAGCACTGGAGGCTCTTCACCTCACGGGGTGAAGCTTTCCCTACAGCTGCATGGATGGAGTCCCTCTCCAATTAACCTCTCTTGGGGTGTATGCGCTAGCACCTTCTGGCACAAGCAGTTAGGACAGAATTGCATGGAAAAGCCTTGCAAGAGCAGCAGGAACCTGAGGTGTGGGGCCAATGGCCCTCCCTCCCTATTCCTTCAATGTGTAGCACAAATTGTTAGAAGGTCTTACTAATAAATATAAACCCAGGGCCAGGTATTGGGGTGAATGCTGGAAGATCAGAGAAGCAGAACAGGCCACCTCACCTTGCCAGTTCCTCAGCTGATCCTGTTTCCTCAGACTGGAAGTCTCTGAGTCCTCATCCATAAGGAATCTCAGGTGAACTGCTGCTAAAAGCCTAAAAGTTTAACCAGGCTCTAGTGCCTAGTCCTCATGCCTTATATACCTTTCTGCTTTTTGCCATCACTTCCTGGGATTAAAGGTGTGTGTCACCATGCCTGGCTGTTTCCAGTATGGCTTTGAGCTTATGGAGATCTGGATGGATCTCTGCCCCAGAATGCTAGGATTAAAGGCATGTGTGCCACCATTTTCTGGCCTCTATGTCTATCTAGCAGCTGTTCTGTTCTCTGATCCCAGATAAGTTTATTAAGGTTCACAATATATTGGGGGACACAATCTCATCTATGTGGGAATACCAACAATCAACAAAGCCCATCAGGATGGTCTCTTGAAAATAGACACAGCTAATCTAAGGAAGATGGCAGCTGTTTTGATCAGAGGGTAGGACTCTACAACAGTGGGCAATATATGTTGAGACAAGCACAGGTTTTGAAGGTTGACTACTTAGGAGCTCCACCTCTTTGGGGAGCATGATGGAAGATGCCGGTGTAAGTTGTATCCCAGCAGAAAGTGCACAAGCTATGGAATCTGAGCTGTCTGGGGCCTGCCACTTCATAGCTGTGTGATTGTTGGCAGGTCACTTCAACCCAGCCATTGCTCTCAGGAACTGTAGGCAATGCAGAGCGACAGCAAAAAGCACAGAGCCTGGAATCCAGGTGTATTATGTCCGACAACACTCAAGTTGTGTAACTTCATGTATAAAGTGTCTTTAGAAGCAGTGCCCGTGTTTCTGACCTGAGTGATGAAATGTTTGGGTCCTAAACAGCAGTGCTTACATAGCATTGCTAACATGTGAAGTAAGGCTGAATCGCTCCCTTTATAAGTGGCTAATTTCATACTATGTCCATTTTATATCCATAAAAAGTATTCAAGTAATACACACATTTTTAGGTTATTGTAGTGACTCAAAGGTATAACATGTAAAATCCACAGGGCAATACTCTGCTCATCAAACATTAGATTCTGTTTCACAGGAAGGACACTGATTAATTTGCATACATTAAATTTTGGTAACCACCCACAGAATAGTGTTATTCCCATTTCTCAGATGAGAAAACTAAGATATGCAAGGATAAAGTATTACTACATCTGCAATTATTATATCTGTATTGAAAATCAATCCAAACTTGTGAGCTAAGGATGCTTTCTAATAGTGACCTGTGCCATCTGTGGTCCAGAGACTCAGAAGGAATAACAGGGGTGGCTTGTCTCAGCTTCTCTGTGTCTAGTGACTCTCCCAGAAGATGCCAGGCTGGAGGCTGGAAGCCTCTGAAGACCTATTAACTCACAGGTCCAGTGGTTGATGCTGGGAGACTTGGTTCCTCTTTATGTTGTTCTTCTGTGAAACATCCCTCACAACTTGATGGCTGGGTGGGTTCCAAGAAAGAAGGTCACCACACTGGGGTGATAGGCACTGTGCCACCTTCATTGTCCATCTGAGAAGGGAGGCAATTGTGAAATCTTGCCCAAGTTCAAGAAGAGGGAAAGTAGACTCTTCCCCTTCGTGGGTAATGGCAATATTCTAGAAGAGAAGGTAGGAGGGAACATATATATTGTAGGGTCATTACAGACAACCTGTAGGGACTCTAGCCAGCTCGAGCATAGCAAACATGGCTCTGGAAGACCTCACCATTCTCCCCCATTCCCTCTGCCTTGCTAAAAAAAAAAAACCCATTAGATTATATTCCTAAAGCTAGCCATCAAAGTCCATTCCTTTACTTGGCCACTTCCAACTCCTGAGGCTGACTACCAAGGCCCAGGTATTGAAATCCAGCAATCAAAAGCCCTCACCTAATTAACATGTCCAATTAAAATTAAACTCCTCATCCTAAATGGGGTTTCCCTTTTTACCTTTATGAACCGCCATTTGCCTATGAGCTACATCTGTCTCCCCTCTATCTAGAGGCAGTCCTTTGTCTCTCCAGAACAAATACCCCTTCCCCCTTTCCCTTGCTCCCTTCCCCCTCTTGCTTGTCCTCTGTCTCCTCTCTTGGTCGCTTATTCCCTGCCCTTTTTCCCTCTGGGAAAATAAATTGCCCTTGTGCTAAGAACTTGGTCTTAGAGGTTCTGAGCTGATCTTTTACACAGCCCACTCGGGCATGAGGCATATTGGGATCTTGGTTACTGAACCTTTAAAATGTGAATAAGTGTTCTTACTTCTTCAGTTTGTTGTGAGGATTCACTTATAGTCAATAAATAAAAGTAATAAAGGCTGAGGTTATGACTTAGTTGATGGAGCTCTTATCTGTCATACACAGAGTCCTGAGTTTGGCCCCTAGCACTGTATAAACCAGGTGTGGTGGCACATGCCTCGAATCACAGCACTGGGGAAGCAGAGACAGGAGGATCAGAAGTTCAAGTTGTCCTCAACTATGCCATGAATTGGAGGCCTGCTGTGGGATGTTCTGTATGTTATGTGTGTTGCTCTGATTGGGTAATAAATAAAACACTGATTGGCCAGTAGCCAGGCAGGAAGTATAGGCGGGACAAAGAGAAGAGAATTGGGGGAAGTGGAAGGCTGAGGCGGGGAGACCTGCCATCCACCACCATGACAAGCAAGATGTAAGGTACCGGTAAGCCACGAGCCACATGGCAACTTATAGATTAATAGAAATGGGTTAATTTAAGATAGAAAAAGTAGATAACAAGAAGTCTGCCACGGCCATACAGCTTATAAGTAATATAAGCGTCTGAGTGATTATTTTATACATGGGTTGTGGGACTGCAGGTGCTTGGTGGGACCTGGAGAGAAGCTCTCCAGCTACAGAGGCCAGCCTGAGCTACATAAGATGAGAGAGAGAGACAGAGAGAGAGAGAGAGAGAGAGAGAGAGAGGATAGATAGATAAATAGATGATAGATACATAGATACATTGATACATAGATACATAGGTAGATACATACATACATACATACATACATACATACATACATAGCACATTATTGGCTATCTATATCCTCTTGTGGCCTGTATATCCTCTTGCCCACAGACAAGTCTACCTGTGAAGCCAGATGAAGTTGACAAGCTTCTTTGCTTAAGATGCTCTAAAAGGATGAGGTTGGCTCAACCTCAGGAGAGGGAGAGGACTTCTGCCTTTACCCCATACCCACAGTCAGGATGCTGGTAAATTGGAACTCTGATCCTCTTGGGTTCTTTCACCCTTTCTGTGGCAACATCACCTGTGCGGCACTTAATTGAATTGCTGCCTGCCTTATATTACTTATGGTATATGGTGTCTCCCCGGTGGGGTTTGCAAAAACATCCTAGTCAGCAGTGAAAATCTAAAACCATTAAGGAAGATTAATGTCCAAGGAGATTTGAGCGTGCAGCTAACCCGTTACAGATGAGTTCTTGTTGGTTTCCTTCTAGGCCAGGGATGCTTTCGGGTGACGCTTCTTAGCTCTGGAGGCCCTGGCTCCTCTACAGTCTGCATCTCACTTTAGCTCCCTAAATGAGGCAATTGAGTCGCTGCCACCTCCGTAATAACACATCCTGACAAAAACGTGAAAGATAGCGTATCTGTGCCTTAACTCATGCGGGTATCAGAAAAGGGGAAGAAAGTAAATTCCTTTAAAATACAGACAGAATCTTTTATCAATGGAAAACTGTCATGTGGTCCTTCTTATCTCTTTGTGCAGTGACAGTGGGATTTATCTTTCTTAGACTGGAGCCTCCAAATGAATATCACGCCTGTTGTGCCAAGGTGAGCAGTTTTTCATCTCTGGGCGAGCAGGCATGTTTTACATAGATGTCATGGTGCACACAAGCCATCTGTCATCAATCCCCATGCCCTCCAAGGTGTCCCAAAGCCATCGGCGTCTGCCACTTCTCTCACAAATGGAAAAGTCCTATGTTCAAAGTCTGTTCCACAGACACCAAATGAAAGAAACTCCTCAGGAGACCAGAGTGCCACAACTACTCTGTATTACATAAACATATATTGTTGTACAATGTCTAGAGTGAACCTTAATGCAAACTATGGACTTGGGATAATAGTTGATAGTAATAGTAATAATAATAATATCCATTGATTGATACAAATATACTACTCAAATGGGGTGCTTATAGCTGGGGAGGCTTCCTGTGTGGGGTCAGGCATATAGGGGAAATACGTGTCTCATGTTCATTGTTGCTGTGAACCTAAAACATGGAGTCTAATAATATAAAATGGTTTCATGCAGGGACTGGAGAAATCATTCCATTGTTAAATCACCTCCATTCCAAGCATGAAGGGCTTTGTTTGAGCCCTGGAACCTGTATTAAAATGATCCCAGGGTTGGTGTCACACATCTGTAATCCCAGCACAAGGAACTTGTGGGAAACCGTGGAGAGCCTAGCCGACTCATTGAGTTCTAGGCCAGTGGAGACCATATCTAACAAAAAAACAATAATAAATAAAGATACCCCACAGCCACAACCACATGAACTTGCACATGAATGCTTACACACAGACACACATACAAATGTTCTGTGACACAATTCCTGTTCTTGGCTACGTTCGCTCAGCTGTAGTTGTTACCCCAGCAACCAGGAGATACCTTGGCTGGAAACGCATCTTTCATTGGAAGGAAGTCTAGTTTGGAGTCAATAGTAGGAAGAAATATTTCCTCCAGCAGAGAAGCCTGCCATTTGTACGCGTCTGTGGGCCACCAGCAAAAGGCAGTTCATTCTTTGATTGTATATTAAAAGGCTTTTTACTTTCCTGACGACCAAGCTTCAGAAGTTTCTTCTGGGTTTTCTGACTTGGTGATTATTTTAGGGTATTCAGTACCAGAATTGAGAGGATAGTGATGATGAATGGATGGAAAGTAGATAGGTAGATAGATACATGGATGGATGGATGGATGGATGGATGGATGGATGGATGGATGGATGGATGATAGGTAGATAGACAATACTTATTGAGTATCTACTATATGCTAAGGACCAATTTGAGCATATTATGTTTCTTATTTAATCTTTATAATGTCACATGAAAGCATGCTTACAAATTCCCATCTGACATAAGAATAAACTGAAGCCGAGAGTGAACTCAGAGAGACCACATAGCTAGAAAGCAGCAGAACCATGAGGTAGAGCCAGTGAATGGTTCCAGAACCTGCAAATCTCAGCCTCCAACTCTGCCTGCCCAAGTCTACAAGAAGGTGGTGCACATAATTCCCTGACAGTTTTCCAAATCCCAGAAAAGCTACACTCCATTAGGAAGGACTTCCACAGAGATGCCACCGGGTCTCCATCTTTTGTTCAAAGCAGGAGGCATGATTGCTAATAAGCCCAAAGTTTAACTAAACCCTCTGTGGCTCAAGCCAAGTCCCCAGGGTCCTAGCTAGAACTTAGACATTCTGCCCCCTGGGATTTGGGACTGTTTTACACCACAAGGAGGACTTATAGGAAAATACTGAGAGATCTTCAGAACTAAAGGAAGAGGGAATCACAGACCTCAAGAAGAGGAGCTGAATGCTCCAGGGTCCAGTGAAACAGCCTGAAGATAGACATGAGTGGACAGACAGTCCAGGATGACGACCGACTCTCACTACGGTCAGTCTTGCATGACTCACAAACTGATAGATACAAAGTCCTGGGAAGGACGGACATCTTGGTGGCTTCCCTTGGGAATATGTGCTGAAGCTTGGGAGTCCTTCAGAGAGGTCATTCAAAGGAACCCCGAAGCAAATGCTGACACAGAGTTACTCCCCCGAGGATCCGCAGCCTACATTTGGAGAGAGACCACAGCTCACCTCACTGCGTTGCGGTACGTTTTGTAAATCACGGACTGAAAGCTGCCTCTGGAGCTTCAAACTGTTGTCGAAAGCTTATAGGAGAAGCGTGACTTTCTACAGCTAGGGACTCCGAGACAGGGAAACTTGAAGTCATCCCCAGAAGACACCGGAATTCACTGGAGTTCTGTCCCAATTAAACCCCAGATATCCTGAGCTCTGGATGCTGTCTTGCCACTTCCACTTGGTGCCCTGCAGAGCTTTACAGACCTTGGGTAATCCCAATCTCTTCCTGCTTTAGCATGTGGAGTCTTTGTTTCTTTTGCTCTCTCCACCCAACATACACAGGCATGCCTGCAAACCTGCTCACTCCTGAGCCCACCCACCGCCCGGAGAAGGAGCTAAGCTGCACGTGGTGCAAGGACCCCCTCTGTAGGAAAAGGACGGTTAAACCGGGGAATGTTCCTACAGGAGCTTTGTCTGCGACGCCTGCCTGGCCTGCAGATCTGCTCTGTCTTAGAGACGCCAGGCTGCAAGTCCCAGCCTCTTCTACCCACGCCTTCTGCAGAGCATTCTCCCAGGGCACACTTGGGTCTGCCTCCCCGGAGCAGGGCTTGCAGAGAGGGGGCTTATTAGATGCAGCAGGGTGCACGGCTCAGGGAACAGTTGAGTGGTTCTCAGTCAGGCATGAACCAGTCTGCCGCAGCTGAAGGTTGGGGGAGGGAGCGGCCTTCTCTCCCTTGCACATCTGGGAGAGCACCTGGCTGCACCCCCAAAATGCAAAGCCAAAGGGAGAATCGGCACTGATTAGGACCCCATCAGAGTTAGCGCAGTAACGCTGTTCACTTATGCTAATGGGCATCAAGGGTTCATTCATCATTACCAGCGGAGCGGATTGGCCCAGGACAAGCTAAAGTCATAAAACACACTTCAAATCTCTGCCTCGAAACAGGCAAGGGAAGAGAATTTATTATTGTTGTTTCTTGGTCACAAAAGGAGAGGGAGAGAGAGAGTAAAAGTGAAGGTCACCATCTCTGTTCCATGTGATGACTTACTTCTTTTCTCTTGCGGTCGGAAACAACGGCGCACACTTGATGATTTTTCCACTGTTGCCTTCATTTTGCTCAGGATGAGAAGGTACATTCTATTCAAACAGAGCTATTCCGTTCTAGTGGTTCTTGTTTAAAATGTAAACATCATTGGAAATGTGTGTCAGGAGAACTAACCTATAACAAGGATGATAGGAAACACATTAATTCAAAAATAATAATCCCAGAGTGGGAGAGATGGCTCAGAGGTTAAAAGCACTTGCTGCTCTTGCAGAGGACCTGGGTTTGGTTCCCAGCACACACATCAAGTAGCTTAGAACCTGCTATGAATCTAGTTCCAGGGATCGAATACCCTCTTCTGGTCTTCGTGGGCATCTGCGGGCATATAGCACACATACATGTACTCAGGCATACATACAAACGCAGAAAATAAAAATAAATAAATCTTTAAAATATAATAATCTCAAGTACACCTATGCTTCAAAGTTTTTCAACATTTAAAAAAAGATGTTTTAAAATTTGTTGTTTATTATTTTATGGGTATGAATGCTTTGCCTACATGTGTATCTATATACCATGCAAGTAAGGGCTTGGTGCCCAAGGAGGCCAGAAGGATCCCCTAGAACTGGACTCAGATGGTTGTGAGCCATCATGTGGGTGCTCAGAATCAAGCCTGGGTCCTCTGGACGAGCAGCCAGTGCTCTTAACCACCAAGCCATCTCTCCAGTTCCAATGTACAAGGTTTTAATATGCACCTACATGCTACATATGCAGCTAACATAAGTATATCTAAAGACACACATTACATAATATTTAAATATACCATATGTATATAAAATATTTTACTCTCATACCATCTTGAGAGGTACATGGGTGAAACAAATCCACCATGGGAATGACTTACTCCAAGAAATAAAGTTCAAAATGAAAAGCGTTCCACTTATTTGTGGGTTTGTTTTGTTTTGTTGTTGGGTTTTTTTTTTTTCTGATTTAGAAACTAAAACTCTCTGTCACACAATATTTATTTTCTTATGAATTAGACCAAGAATCATCCTGTGCCTCCTCTAAAAAACTCACATGGACCTGAGTGTATTGGTGTCCTGTGGTGTCCCTGAGAAGTCTCCATCTACACGTCTACAGTAAACCAGCATGTAAACAAACCCCATATTGGTATAGATCCCTCCGGAGCACCAAGTTCAGGGTCAATAGCTCTGAATATCTAACCAACAAGGCAAGTTTGCCCCTGGGAAGGGTTTGAAGAGTAATTAGGAGAATGCAAGCATATAGAGATGGGAGCCCAGCCTTGTACCATACCTGACCTCGGAAAGCAGCTTAAGTGGAGGGTCAGAGGAGGAATGGGTAGCCCGTAGCCATACCTGGGCCTTTGGGTTTTCTCTTCAGCTTCACCCTTCCTGCCAGGGAAATCCTGTTTCTGCAGCCTACTCAAAAATGGGTCTGAGTGTAAATGCTATCATGCCACGGTAACGTCCAGATTTGGAAGCCGAAGACCTCATTGCTTCTCACAGCAGGGCAGTCTTTCTTTAAAGCATCCCTCAGTTTTTATTTTATAAAAAACCGTGTGGTGTCCCCTCTAATACCTCTCATCTTGGTCAGGGTTCTATGGCTGTGAAGAGACACAAAAACCAGAGCAATTCCTACAAAGAAAAACAGTTAACTGGGGCTGGCTTACAGTTTCGGAGGCTTAGTCCGTTATCTTCATGGTGGGGAGCATGGCAGCAGGCAGGCAGACATGGTGCTGGAGAATTAGCTGAGAGTTCTGCAACTGGACCCACAGGCAGCAGGAAGAGAGAGAGAGAGAGACACTGGGCCTGGCAGACTTGGGCTTTTGAAAACCTCAAGGCCCACCTCTAGTGACACACTTCCTCCAACAGAACCACGCCCCCTATCCTTTCAAATAGTGCCACTCCGTGGTGACTAAGCTTTCACATCTATGAACCTATGGGAGCCATGCTTATTCAAACCACCACATCTCTCCACAAGTCTTCTGTGCATTTCTTCCAGCCTCCTGGAAGTGTAGACCTTGGGCTGTGGAGTCAGTACTGACATGAAGGTTCTGCCTGACTCGGTCACATCGCTTGAGCTACCTTCTACCACGTGGGGACCCCTGGAAACAGCTACATTGAGATCTGTGAGGAGTTGGAAGGAATTCTGAATTCTGTATTCCTCTATTTCCTGGGCCCTAAACTGACCCACTGAGTATACTTAGAGTCTCCTAAAAATCACAAGGAACACAGCCCCAGTTTCAGCCTGTATAGAGAGGTAGCCCATGTTCTCATGGCTCAGAGAACCCCACTCCATGAAAAAAGTCTTCCTCCTGTTTCAGCCAATCTTGGGTTACTGGCCATCCAGGTCCCCAGGCAGCCTTGGCGGGTGAAACTGGACACCCTGTTATGCCTTCACTCTGAGGTCTGAGAGTGGTCCCAGGGAGGGCACCTGAATGATGTAGCACTTTCGATTCCTAAAGAATGATATCCCAGTGAATTGACCAAGGGTGGAATATTGAAGCCCACAAACCTCTTTGCCCTGATCTGTTCACAGGCGATCAATTAAACACACCCCCTGAAGCCATAAGTAAGCAAAACAGAACAAAGCCATCAGGAGAAAACATTCACATAATTGGAAAATCCAGGCCCTCTGCACACTGACCAAACCAGGAGTCTTCCTTCATGTGTGTTGGATCCAAACACAAAGCAAACATTGAACCTAATACAATGTGTCCCTTGCTCCCTCCTGTTCCCCTATTCTCCAGCTTCTGATAGCATCTTTGACTGGCACCATCAGCGTAGAGGGAATATGCTTTGGAATATGATACTCTAGTAAACCACCCTTGGGATGGATGAAAAGTCAGCCTCCAAAGTCCTCCAGCCATGGATCGTATCAGAGCCGTAAGGTCCTTGGGGAGATGCGAGATAAGACAGAATCCGGCCCCCTAGCCGCAGTACAGGTCAGTTATTCCTGAGCCCAGTGTTTCAAGAATAGTCAGACCCCTTTCCCCGGGCCCCAAACCCACATTCTTACAACTTAAAGCTTCCAATGACTTTAATGCAAGTTCCATGCATGTGAGGCCTGCAGGACAGGACCCTCTGGGAGTGTAAGGTGACAACATAATAGAGAAAAATCACTTTAGCAGGCAACAGTGACAGCTGGGCAGGCATTAGAAAAGAGGGGAACGGCCTCAGTTTAGACAAATTACTGAACTAAATGAGCAGATGAAAAACCCTTTTTACAGCTGCCACCGAGAAGCCCAGAAAATATAAAACATGTGAAAAAGTAAATAAAAGGAGTTTGAACCTTTTTTCCCATTTAAGGTGTGGTAAATGGTTAGAAGGCTCTAGAAAGACCCTTAGTGTTCTGAGTCATGGGCCCAAATGGAAAAATATGGCTATTTAGGTTTTACGTGTCAATTTTGATACAACCAATAAAACATAAACAATGAAAGCGCTCCAAAAATCCTGGAAAATTCCAGAGCCATGCATCAGAGGCTCTGTGATTATCCACCAAGCCTCTCCTTTCCGTGACTCCTGACATCTCAATACCCTGCATTAGACTTTTACGGACTCATTTTCCAGCATATATAAAAATGACTTAATGTGTCCTCAAAACCATCTCAATTTCCTAATTGATGAGAGCTATCAGCCACTTAAAAAATAAAACAGACATTTCCTTAATAAAAATAAAAACCTTGGGGGAGGGGAGGATGGAATAAATCCTGTGTTGGCAAAAAGAATATTAAATATAAGAGGAAGCGTGATCATGGCGGGTGGGGTCCCCAAGTGGGTGTTACAAGATTGGGTTTTAGTATGGATCCTGCAGCTAATTTGCTGTGTGATTTGGGGCTCAGTTAACCCTCCCTGGGCCCGGTTTGCCAGATCTGGAAAAAGACACTGTCAAAACCCATCCTGCACGAACAGCCTGAGATTTTGAAAGCTGCCCAGGACAGAACTATTTCACAGCATGCCCTCAGGATCTACACATTTTCAGTTTTAGACACAAAAACCTTTTTAAGTTCTCTTTTGTGTGTGTGTGTGTGTGTGTGTGTGTGTGTGTGTGTGTGTGTGTGGTTTTATCTTGCTTTGTTTTGTCTTCTATAATCCATTGTAGAATAGACAGAGGGACTCAGAAGGCCAAATAATACAGTTACTTTTTTTTTCTGGGTCAAAATCAACTTGATAGAGTAATTGCCAGGACCACCCCGGATGGAAGTGCTTGCAGAGAAGTCCCAAGTTCTCTGGAATTCTCTAGTTTGCCACTGAACTCCCAACCCAAGTGCCCTCCTGTACTTACTCAGCTCCTAAGAGCTTGGTCAAAGCCAGTGAAAATTGTCCAGAGTGGCCTACAGTCTAGTTAGGTACCCACGCTTCAGGAAAAGGGGGAAATGGACAAGAAATAATCATATCCATATTCAAACAGATATATACAAGAAATGTATGAGTCTGGAGCAGTAGTGTTTTTAAGCTCTTGGAAGCAGCCTGCTGCCTCCTTTTGGAGAGAAGAAGAGGAAAGGAGATGAGGGCAGGGTGGATCAGGGAAAAATAGTTTCAGGTCACTGATGCTCTCTGGGCCTAGGGACGACCCCAAGGATCTTCAATTTCTATAGCACATTGAAATTATGTGAGAAGTTTAAAAACAAACTAACAAAAATCAAGGGGGCAGTTAGGTGGCTGAAGACACTTGCCTCACAACCCTGGAGACCTGAGTTGGACTTCCAGAATCCACACAAAGATAAAACCAATACCACAAGTTATGCTTTGCTCTCCACACATATACAGTGGCACCCCTACCCCACATACATGATAATTTTTTTAAATTGCCATCTAGTGCTCACCTTCTGAGGTTTCAGTTCAATTGCTTTGGGGTGTCACTTGAATACTGAATGCCAGGGTTTTTAAAAACTCCCCCAGATGATTCAATTGAGCAACCAACTCTAAGTCACTGGTCCAGACATACAAACCACAGAGTCCTCCAACTTCCCCTCATGTTCACTATAGCATTTACCAAAATATGGGTTTTGGGTTGCCTTTTGTTGGTTTGCTTGCTTGCTTGTTTGTTTTGTTTTAAATCTTGCCCTCAGAGTTTCTGAGTCTGTGGCTTCTGTGGGATGAGGCCCCTTAGTGTGTTTTCAACCTGATCCTTAGTGAAACTGAAGCTCAGGCTGATAGTCCAGGACCTACACTTTAGAAGTGGCTGTTCTAACCTCTCTTTTTGGTTCAGTGAAGACAGGTTCTCTTAGACAATCCATCTTCACTACACTTGACCTTCCCCCAATCCGTTTTGTTCTGGCCACAGCAGGCCTGTTACTATAGACAACTGGTCAAAACTCAAGTACACCTGGGGTGCAACAGGAAAAGAACTGGCGAGGCTGGTGTTCACTGCTTTTCCCACTCTTACACAAGCCAAAGGGAAAATCTTTACCCTTCCAGGACATCGTGTTCCATGAACATTGTATACTACGTTTAGCAAAACAGGAGACAGCAACATGGTCCTGGGGCAGAGAGTAGAGAGGCCTTGAATGGTTGAAGTAATTGGATCTCTTAAGTGTAGAACTTTCAAGATGGACAGGGTGGGTCATGCTTATAATCCCAACATTCAGGAGGCGGAGGCAGGAGGACAACCATCAAGTCCAGACCAACCTGGGCACATAATAAGATCCGGGACCACCTGAACTATAGAATGAGGCCCTGTCTCAAAAGGAAAAATGAAGAGAAGGAAGAAAAGAGATGAGGGGAGGAGAGTGAGCAGAGGAGGTGGGTAAGGTGAGAGGAGGAGAAATAGAAGAAAAAGAATGCTGAGAAAAGAAAAGAAAAAAAAGAAGGGACAATTAGAAAAATGAACTAAGTTCCAGAAAACCCAAATGATCTTTTTCTGTGCACTTGAGCTCATTATTGAGAACAACTTTGTAACAGTGCCATATGTCAGTTGAATAGTGAGAACAAACATCAAAACAAATATTAGCCTTGTAAATAATACTGGGAGCTACAAGCCAAAGTCCATGGCCTCCCTGTCTCACCCTCTTCATTGCGTCTGGTCATACATTAAACATGCTGACCTGATGGCTCTATGGTAAGGCGTAGGGTAGGAATGGTGCCTAAGCTTGGTTGGATTGGGTTGTCCATGGAGACCTGGAAAGTACATTTTTTTTTTGTTCAGATTCTTCTACCCACATTGTGAATATACATTTATAAGCACATGCAAGACAATGGGATCCAGCACATGCATTCCATTACCCTCTGTCTTTGTATCCTCTACTTAAATAATGGCACTCTTGGAAAATGACAGATCTCTTAGTCTTTGTATTAACCTGGTTCCTCAGAACTCACAAGGAAGAATCTGGGACACAAGCTCACATACTGGTGGTTTAATTTTTGGAAGGATTGAACAATAAGCTTGGGGATGTCAAAATAAGAGCATAACATTGAGCTGGCCACCACCATGGAAACTGGCCTCTTCTTGTGCAAAATGCCCAATAAAATTGCCACAAAAGAGAAAACTGTGCTTAGCCATGTGGCTCCCATTCTTTTATTAGTGAAGATCTCCCCATTGGACAACAATCCATTCTACTCCCAGGCCACACAGGCTTGAGCGTCAAGTGCCACAAACCTCCCTGCCAGAAAAGCAAGTCAAAGATGTATGTTGTCCCTGGAAAAGACCCTATCAGGACATATTCTTACATGAACCTGGTATAACAAAGGCACAAGAAGAGCAAGAGAATGGTTTAGGATGGAAGGGTGTCAATACTGTCCCTCATCGCTCAATGGAAATGGTAAACCAGCATGATGCCTATGCCTCTCTCAAGCATGTTTGTTTGTTTGTCTGTCTGTCTAGAAAAAAAAATAAGGGACTGGGGAGATGGCTTAATCAGTGAAATTCCTGCCCCACAAGCATTAAGGCCTGAGTTCATATCCTGAGGTATGGGTGTAGGTAGCACTGTATGCCTGTGACCCAAACACTAGGAGACAAACTCCAGATTCAGTGACAGACCTTGTCCCAAAGAAATAAGATGGAGTGTGCTTGGGGAAGACAACCAATGTCATCCTCTGGCTTCTACATACATACATGTGCACACACCACCACCACCACCACCATCATCACTGATGACAATCTATTCACCAACAGTTAGGTCTTGGATATATTTAGTAATGTGTAAAGGATACCACTCCAAACCCTGGACATCAGGTTGCCCCTATTTGGCCTCGGGGTATAGATTTGGTATATATGTCACTCAGGCTATACAATTGACAAGGTGAAGCCCCAAGAAGCACTCAGCTTCCGCTTTCCACTTCTGAGTGGTTGAAACCTACACTTTGTACTCAATTAGGCTGCTTAGCTCATGCTCAGAAGACGAATTTGAGTAGAGAAGCTCTGCTAATCATCACTTTGTTAGCATCAGCAGAAAAATCAAATCTCCATTCTATCTCCGAAGGAAGGGTCACCTATGGCAAATGGGAGGGTCCAGCTTCCTCCACTGCTGCAAATATTAGCTCAATACTCTTTGCTCTCAATTACTTTATAGATCCAATAGCATCAGACTCACCCCAGCAGAACTCTGAGCAAACCAAAGCTATGACCACTAAGAAGAAACATCAAGATGTGTCTGATGTTTAGCAGGACCTGAAAGTCAGGGCGAACTTTGCAGCTCACAGCCTTCTGGCCCTTCTGCATGCTACCTTCCTACCAATTCATTCCAGGGATAGCTCTGTCATTCTCAAATCTCTCCTCCTGCCTGCCCTCTCTCCCACAACAGCCGGACACAATGGGCCAATTAGTGCTCCAGAAGCACCTTTGGACTGTGTCAACTCCATCGGAGTAGCTTTAGGATTATGTCATTTCCAGGTTCAAGTAACACTTGGTGTTCCCTATGGTACAGAGAGTCGTAAAATGCTTTAGTCTGGCATTTGAGACTTTGGTTTGACTTTGCAAGCTTATTTCCCTTAATGCCCTAGGACACAGCCTGTAAACACACACACACACACACACACACACACACACACACACACACACACACAAACACTTAGAGATCTGCCCTTCTGAAGCCTTACCATTACCAAAGCCCAAAGCCCCCACCTCAGGTCTTCACCCTTCAGATACACACGTAGCTCCCCATGTCAGAAGGAAGTCTCCTTCTCATTCCCAGGCCTGGTCTCTGAGCCACAGCCACAAACACGCTTATCTGTGCAAACACAGGCTGCCTACCTCCCCAGTGGACCTAGAGACACAAATGAGGAAGATGTAATTTCTGACACCATGATGCTCAGCAGCCGGCTGGAGAAGTGGGTAAACAAGCGTTCACAGAACACTGATAAGGACTACAAGAGACATAAAGGACTCCCTCCCATGGGAAGAGTAACAAGGGATCGACAACACCTCCAGTAAATGCTGGAAAAGGAGAGGCAATTTTCAGGCAGATGAGAAGAGGAAGGAAGACTTCGGAGAAGCAGGAAGAGCAAGGCAACAGACAAGGGTGCTTAGGATTTGAGAGAGAAGCCACATGTGTTCAGACCCTGGGTGAAGACTCCGGTCTCATTCCTCAGGCCCCAGGAACCATGGTTGAGTGGCAGAAGAGAGCTGCAACCAATCACATCAGCAAACAGCAATCTCATGTAGGTGGTCACACTATGCGTGGGGGGGGGGGTACAGTGGGTACTAGGGTGGCTTGGGGAAGAGAGAAGAGATCTGACAATGAATTAGAACAACCTCTGAGGGAATAGAGCTGGAGGCGGGGAGATACTGTGGCTTTTGGCAGGGTTTTATAATACTGCGGGGCAACTTGGGCAGCGTATCAGGTAAACCGTGGCTTCGCACGTGGTTTCTATATAAAGTTACAGATTTGAATCCATGGGAAAGTACGGCATCTTCTAAACAACCCTCTCATAAATGAACATCTAGGCACAGCCTGTCCCTAAGCAGGACACTGCTTACTTTTATCAGGTTACTGCCTCTGTGTCTATAACACGCAAACATGTTCTACCCAATGTACTCTTTGTTTGGGGAAATCGTGATTAGCACATCTTTAATGTTGTGAAACTCAGCAGGATTTTCTAATTCTGTTTTGTAGCAAATATCATCTTATTAATTTATGCATTTCTGATTGCCCTACTAAAAGACTAAATAAAATAAAATCTTTCTGAATAGCCTTTGGCAGATGGGAAACCTGACCAGCGACCAGGAAGAGATGAGGTAGTGAAGGGGAGGCGGTGCCATGTTGGCAGCGCAGAGAAGGGGGTCCAGTGTTTCTCCCATGGCTGTGAAGGATCTGGGAGAATGGGGAGGGGGACATGGGACATGGGTCATACTGACTTGCAATGCAAAGGAGGAAAGCTGGGATTACAAGCTCTAGAGGGATAAGGATAGAGTGAAGCAGTATGCCCCTGGTGCTCAGGGCTGTGCCTGGCACATCAAGATCATCAGTGTCTGCGGGGAGGGAAAGGAGAGGCGTCACTGTGGTCACGGAAGAGCTGCTGTGGATATCGCTCTATATAAATAAAGCACTGATTGGCCAGTGGCCAGGCAGGAAGTATAGGTGGGACAAGGAGAGAGGAGAATTGAGGAAGGAGGAAGGAAGGGGGAGGAGACACTGCAGCCACCGCCAGGACAAGCAGCATGTAAAGACGCCGGTAAGCCACAAGCCACGTGGCAAGGTATAGATTTATAGAAATGGGTTAATTTAAGATATAAGAACAGTTAGCAAGAAGCCTGCCACGGCCATACAGTTTATAAGTAATATAAGTGCCTGAGTGATTATTTTATACGTGGATTGTGGGATTGCGGGGCTTGGTGGAACCTGGAGAAAAGTCCTCCACCAACAAAGAGCACTTAAAGACTCAGTGCTTCTGTCTCATGCCTGATGCCCTCTGTTCATTCACACCCTCATCTTCAGTCTGGGAAAAGAACAAGAAGGCAGGATGAAAAGAACTAAGGATGCTTACATTACATCAGCGTGTCCTTAGTGTCCCCTGCCCAAGGCTTTCATCAGCTGCTCAAGCCATTCTTCTACTTCTAAATGCACACTTTTTTATTAACACTGAACTTCTGTACCCTCTGCCTGGAACATCCTTCTTCCTGGGGTCAAAGCTCAAATCTGACCTGCTTATAATGACCATGGCCAAAACAACCTCCAAATCTACAAGACCTCCAGGAACCACTAGCTCCTTAACTTTTACTCTCCTTACAGTGTGGATCATTCTCTCAGATTTTCTTGCTGACAATCACACTGCTTAACAACAAGGCTCTGCCCTGAGAGCTGCGCCCATTATTAGGCTGTTTCACCGTCATGTAAACATCATGGAGTACTTATAAAAGCCTAGACGATGCGAGTCAGTCACTCCATGTGGCCTCTTGATGGCCATCAAGAGAAACTGTAAACACAGGATGGATGAGCTATTGCCAGCAAAGCACAACAGACCGCCTTGCAGCAGACTTTTGTTAGAGAAGTACAAAGTGTCCATGCTACAACAGTGATTAAAACTGTAGGACAAGAAAACACGAGCCAGTAACAGAACTGTTTGTCACCAAGTATTGCGCACTGCACATAATTATACTGCTACGCTTTTCCACAACTGGAAGAACAGTAGGCTCGCTTAGATCGGCATCACCACATCACCACATGTGCAAATGCATACAGATGTGCTATGATGCTGTAATGGCCACAGCACCACTAGCCAATGGAAACTTTTCTGCTCTATGTCATTCTTGCCTGACTACTGGTATACATGCTGTTCATTCATCATTATTAACCAAAACATTGTCCTATGTCACATGACTACACGAGTATGCATCTATTGTCTATTTAGTTCCAGTAGAATGTGGTTTCTATGGGAGCAGAGATCTCGTTTTTTCAGGGTTTACCACGGCCTCTTCCAGCTAAGAACAGCTTCTGTCGGATAGTATGTTACTAACAAATATTTTGCGGAATGAATATCAAATGAGAGAGATGAAGGCAGAGAACATAAGGATTGAACTATAATTGCTTCTTGAATACAAAAATGCAAGTAACAGAGGAAATTTATAACAAAATTCCATTAAAGCAGATTAGAAGTGTAGGCTGACAAGGCGTTAAAGCATTTGCTCAAAGTGTTAAGATTATTGGCTATGTGGAGAGTGGGAAGGGCTGACGTGCTGGAACAGAAGAAGCCTCACTTAGGAATAGCAGATGAGTGATAAGCCACCACAGCCATGATCTGAGTTAGAAGAGGGGAGATCAGAAGTACCTAAGAACAGACCCACACTGAGTAATTAATTTACATATGGGTTATACATATAAACTATGAGATCAAATTAACTGTTCGGTAAACTGTTTATTCCCTAACATTGATTCATTTGGCTCATCCTTTGCTTTATGTAACAAAGTTCCAAATAAAGACTCCCCTGTAGGGGCTGAAAGGGGAAGAAATGCAAAGTGCTTGGCCAAGTGGGTACTGAGCCGAGGCCAGGATTCTTCTGCCCGGACTAAGCAAGCCAAGGAAACGGCACTCACTCTTTAGCAGACCTAGGTCACTTACAGATCCATGCATAGATCACTAAATGCCCACCAGAGTCTTACTTGGGACTGCTTTTTCTCTCTAATCAATCTGTTTCAACCAATTTGTTTCTATGGTTCTCATGCTCTAAGATGCCATTTAGAAGCAGGAACCATGAGGGTGCACAGGGCTTCCCGGGACACATGTGACACAGCAGAGCACAGCTGAAAACGAGACAAGCTGCAGATGCAGACATGCATGGCTTCCCATCCACCATGTCTGGCTAGGCATGTCGGTATGAATCACCTTAGACTAAAAGAACATCGGAGCGAGATGACACATTTAGTAATCTTGGAAAATAAACATCCTCGCATCTTTACACTCCAGGCGAACGTGTGTCTATAAGGAGGACACAGCAGTGCCAGGAATCGGATTCTGGTCTCCTAACTCCCCCTCCAGTGTTCTCTCGAGGACGAACGAGGTCTCTGTTCCACACGGTGCCATTGCTGATCGACGGTATATAGAGGAGATGAGTTCATACTTGACACAATGACCAAAGAATGCTCAACCCGGTGCTATTCTTTTTCAACCTATTGATCCCCCACCCCCTGATCTAAAGTGAATCTGCTCCTTTGCTTTCAACTATTTGCAAAAGTTAGAGCATTCAATATGCTTACCGCTTCCATATACGGCTTAAGCATAGCTACTCTCAAAACAGAATCTCTTGGTTCTACCTTCTTTTATTCCAAAACTATTTAGCAACTAGTCAAGTTTCTTGTACTGTTGGTGGGTTTTTCCTCCCCCCAAATTTTTCACTATAGACAGTGCGATCAGGACTGCACATTCCAGTAATCATTGTCCCATGCCCCCAATCATCCTTATTACTGCTAATGCAAAAAGGAAAGGAACATAAAGGAAACTCACTCCTCTTAAGATAACTGGCTGGTGACCCCTGGTAACTGACAGCCAAGCCCAACTTCAAGGGACTTGTGACTTGAAGCTTGAATTTCAGGCAAACATCTTCCTGCATTTCTAATGAAAAACGGATCTTTCCCCCTGCTTTTGAAGTACTCTTTGGGAATTGTTTGAGTGTTCTTTGCAATCTTTTATACCCAGCCTAAGGACTCTGACAAACTCTCTCTCTCCCTTCAAAGGCTTGTTAACTATGTGATGAATACACCTGTCACTTCCAATTCTAACCTTACTTTCTGTTGTGATGGCTATAGAATCTGGTAGCTATGGCAACTTTTCAGTGACTCAACATCGATTAAAAGGTGATTGGCTTATCAGGGTTTCTCGGTTGATTGATGGAAATGATCGGTTGCTCAAAATAATCACGACAGATAAAGTCTCTTTATTAGCTGGCATTTTCCAGATTCAGAAACTTTAGATTTCATTACCTTCTTTTTCATTATTTTCATGCAAAAATAACTAGAATTTGATTCCACTGAAATAGTTACAAGTTAATTTAAACTATCTCCATGAAGGGGGTTTGATTCAAATCACTTATCTTATTTAGAAAGCACATTTCACCTAGTCTAGAAAATCTACTCCTTGATTTTCTAATATTCCAAGATCAGAGATTAAGTTATGTATATTTTTTAAAAACAAGTTTGGTACTAGGAAACATTTTGAGGTTAGAGTGTTTTCAAACTAACTGGAAAGCTTTCATTCTGGTGGCTTATGCAAGTATATAAGCCCAGAAAAGACAATATTATAAGGGAAATTTTAATACTTATTGAACAGGATTTCTTAACTCAATGTCTTTTGAAGATGTTGTGATGGACCTCTGACAGCACACAAGATCATTTTGAGTCAAACTTAGTTTTTTGTTTTTTTAATTGCCAAGTATTTATTTGAGTGTGATATTGCTGTTACCAATCATTTTTTAATGTATGTATGTATGTGCATATGTGTGTGTACATATGTGTGTATGTGCATGAGGAGTCCTGGGACTAAAATCAAGTGTCTCCCTTGGTTGCTTTCCACCTAATATATTGAATCGGGGTCTCTTGCTGGACCTGGAGCTCACTCTTTCAGCTTGTCTAGCGGCCATCTTGCTTCAGCGATCCCTCATCTCTGCCTCCAGCCTGTTAGATTACAGGCAGCCTCCCACCCCACCTGGCTTTTCATGTGGGTTCTGGAGGTGTGAACTCTGGTCCTTATGCTGCATGACACGTGCTTCCCCGGAGTCTCCTCCCCAGGCCCCAGTTTTCAAAAAAGTAGCAGGCAGGACATTTTGACACATGTGTTCAATTCCTATACAGGCAAGTAGATTTCTGTATGTTTGAGACCATTCAAGATTACATCCTGGCCAGGCAGGGGTGGTGCACGCCTTTAATCCCAGCACTTGGGAGCCAGAGCTAGGCGGATCTCTGTGTGTTCGAGGCCAGGCTGGTCTCCAGATCAAGATCCAGGACAGGCACCAAAACTACACAGAGAAACAGTGTCTCGGGGAAAAAAATAATAATAATAAGATTACATCCTGAGTTCCAGGCCAGTCAAGACTACAGAGTAAGAACTACCTCAAAGGGGGGTTGGGGAGCAATCTAATGTGCCTTACCTTGTATCTTATGCATTTAGTGCATTTAGTTATGTCTTTATTTAAGTACTGGGGACTGAGCCCAGGACTTTGAACATGCTGAGCATGTGATTAACCACTGGGCTACATTCCCTAGTTTTTATATTACCTATTACCTTTTATATATTATTTTTTTAAAAAGCATTTCTTGGGGTTTCCATACCACATATTTTAGGAGCAGATATGTAATAGTTCTGATGTGTACAGTTTGAAATCATGGTGTCTGTAGAACAATGCTTGTCCCAAGACCTCATGGGGGGGGCGGGGGTTGCTTCCTTGACTCACCCTCCTCCCCTGTGCCAGCCAGTGCTCCTCAGGTCACAGCTGTACCACTCCAGTCATCTCCTGCCATCACATGGTGTTCTCTACATCTCTGTCTTCATATGACCATCTTATTATAAGAACAATAGTCATACTGGATTAGGAGTGCATGGTACTCCCCTATGACCTCAGCTTAACTCACGGCAATGACCTGCTTCTAAATAAAGTCAAATGAATTTTGAGAGGACACAATCAGTCCACAATAATTACCATATTAAGTCTGTGATTTCACAGATAATACTCCTCTGGATGATGCTAAAATAGTTTTGTTTTTCAACCGAAGCTGCATTTAAGACTCTAATAAGGACAGGATGCGAATGTGCCAACGTTTATCAACATTATACAGAGGATGACTGAGGCTGGAGGAGGGGCATTATTAGGAAGCGGAGCACGTGACTCCCTCCACCATTTCTGCGCCCCTTCACAACTCAACTTCACAATAGCTCTACATAAGAGGTCTAGTTTTTCACCCTTCACTCTGGTTGACCTCGGGGTTTGCTTTGGCCAAATTAGCAAGTCTGCAGTCAGCAGCCACTTAAAAAGTGCCTGCTCATTAGGCCCTGCCCTCCCGGCCAGGCTGCCCTGCTGCGAAACTCAAGAGACCACATGAAGTAGACCAGAGGCCAACAGCCGGTGGCCAGTCTCTAAGTTGACCCAGCTGCCGACTGACTGCAGACACATGACTTGTGCCCCAGACCAGGTCACTTGACCCCTAGTGTCCAGACCAGGAAAGCCACTCAGTGGAGCCTGCCAAACTGTCAGTGTGCAGAAGCTTAAGACAAACACAAAACAAGTTTCAGCTTAATATATCTACTTAAAGTAGGCATTGGTGGTACTCCAGAGTCAGAGGCAGGAGGATTGTGAATTTGAGCTCAGCCTGGGTTACCTGGCAAGACCCTGTCTCAATGAAATAAACAAATGACTGTCTAAAACTTTCTCTTCAGTGTCCACTTTATTTTGCTTAATGGTTATAATAGTTTTGCAAATATTTTGTTTTTTGACAAAGTTGACCCAGAAATGTTGGTCCCAGCAACAAACGCTGAACCCTTTCAAAAGGAGATTAGAGGCTTGAGAAGGAAACATTTAGTGAACTCCACTTTGAAGTCAACCACCTTGCCTCCCATTCTCTCCTCAGCCTGTGGAGCCTCAGAGAAAAAACTCTGAGGCTGAGAGAAAACAGGCAGCAAATGGGTCAGGTCTCAGCAATGCCCCTGACTTTTTGCAGAGTGTTTTTGTTTGTTTGTTTGTTTGTTTGTTTTGAATTTTGATTTTGGCAAAGTCAAGAACTAGATCTCTGTAAATAGTACCTCCACTTGGTGGCCCAGTCATGAATCTTTGTGATCTTATGTGATCATTCTGCTAAGAAGCCATCCTACCTAAATCTCCTTACTTGAAACCCAGTCTGGGAACTGGAGAGATGGCTCAGTAGTTAACAGCATTTGATGCTCTTTCAGAAGACTAGAATTCATGTCCTAAAACCCACAGTGCCTGTAACACCTACTCCAGGGAATCAGACACCCTCTTCCAGTGTCCCTAAGCATCTATACACACACACACACACACACACAACAACAACAACAACAACAACAACAACAACAAACATGTACATATAATTTTATAAATCATTTTTTAAGAACCAGCTCTGAAGCACTTAATGGAAAGAGATCTAGATCCTAAATTAAGAGCCCTAGGGATTTTTCCTGCACAGGGATCCAATGCCGATTCTTCTCCCCACCCCCAGTGGCTTTTCCATATAGAGTCATAGTTCTCAAACATACAACTGATCATGCTAACCCCCACGTAACCATGCCGTAGTTTCCTATTGCTCACGGTAACACCAACTTTCTCTTATAAAGCCAATGGGACTGACTATATTGGTCTGCTTAGGCTACCATGACAAAACACAGTTTGGGTAGCTTAAACACCAGAAATTTCCCTTTTGATACCCTGGAAGCTGGAATTCCAAGACCAAGGGTCTGGCTGAGCTGGCACCTTGTTGAGAGTTCTCTTCCTGGCTTACAGACGATCACCCTTTCACTCTGTCCTCCTGTGGCCTTCCTTCTGTGCAAATGCACTCTCTTTTCTTACAGGGACAACCATTGAACCTTCTCTTACAGGACATCTATTCTTATAGGACAGTCCTAGTTAATTGGGGCTCTTACCCTTAAGACCCCTTTGAGGGGTACTATCTCCTTAAAGGTCTCATCTCTAAATACAGCCACATTGGGGGTTCAATCTGTGAATTTGGAGAGTGAAATGAAGTGTGGTCTATGCACTGGCTTTGCTTGTTCTGTCCTTGGTCTGTAGATGAATTTCTAAACAGTCTTATTAAATAAGAAACACAGAACCAAATACAGGGGTAATAGCCAAAGAGATGAGAGAAATATCGAAGAGCCACAACTACCCTCAACTTACCACCTTGCCATTGCTTCCCAAGAGAGAGGATAGCTTCTTCCTGTCTAACCTGTGCTTTTATTGCCTTCCTGTTCTGCCTTCTCATTGGCTCTAAGTCCGGCCACATCACTTCCTCGTCACTGCCTGTCTATACAGACCTTTAGGTCTCTATGGTTGGTACTGGGATTAAAGGTGTGTGTCACCACACTTGGCTGTGTCCTTGAACACACAGAGACTCTGCCTGTGATCCATGTGATTGGATTAAGGGTGTGTGCCACCACCGCCTGACTTCTGTTTAGGGCTGGCTATGACCTCTGATCTCCAGGCAAACTTTATTTATTAACATACAAAGAAAATCACATTTCGGCACAATTAGAACATCACCACATTGGTCACCGCTATAGACGCTTTGTTTGCCATGACCAGCTGGTACCCTCCTCCCCCCGCCGTCCTGCTTTGCACTGGTTCTTGGACTGCACCTCCTCACAGTCTCCTCACAGGGGTGATTTTATTCTTCCCCAGGTGACAGCCTCGCCTCACAACTCTAAGACAGCAAGGAAGAATTGCATCTGCCTTTGCTCAACTATGTATCCGTAACCTCAGTCCTGAGTACGCTTTAGGCTCTGATGACAGTTTGCAGAAGGAATAAAAATATAGTAACAAACTTGAGAGTGATTGGAACCGCCTAGGTCAACATGACTGGCAGACAGATCCACCATTCCCACCTATTCATCCACTCTTGACATAAAGAACCTGTTGTACATTGGATCCAGGGGAAACAAGCATAAATAAATGACAGGCAAGTGTCACACCAACCCCTCTGAGGCAATGTGGTCTTATTGAACCATGTGACCCATTGCTCCTCTATATTCAGCCTTCAATCTATTTTTGGACCTAGCTATAAACAACCACTGGGAAGTTTTTGAAGGCTCTGTAATACTTTAGTAGCATGGTCATTGACATTCATTACACAAATGTTAACTTAAAACCTCAATGTTAGATATAAAAAATCATTCCACGTCATTAAAAGTTTAAAAGGCAATTATCATGCTTTCCAAGAGGTGTCCTGATTACAGTCCGGGAAAATATCTGTCAGTAAATTCTTTATGGCGTTACGGTAGCTCAAGAGAGCAAAATACAGCACAGGTAAGAATTCTAAAATATGAAAATATTTGAAAGACACATACTAATTCCAAAAATCACTCTCCGGAACCAATGGGACTAATTAGCACATGAATCACACATTCTCTTAAAACATGAAATTCATGTAAGATGAATCAAGGGAAATAGATGTAAAGTGCAAATCAAACACACACACACACACACACACACAACACAACACACACACACACACACACACACACACACACACCATAAGAACTAGCAAAATGTATTAGACTGAGTCAGGCAATGGCGGAGGAGCGTGTACGTTCCTTTTAAGTTTAGAAACACAGCTATTGTGTGATGTTACATGAGCCCCATTTACAGGTGATGCGTAATCCCCGGCCAAGGAAGAGAAATCATCGTCCTCATCTCACGGGAAAGCAAAATTTCAAATCAAGAAGTTTCCAGCACCTTCAATAAAGCATTGAGCCTGGGAGTCAAAGTGCAGCCAGTCTGCCCTGCTGCTGTTTGTCCCAGGATGCCTCCGAGCAGACAGAATACGTGCTGGCTGATGCCTTGGTGGGAAGTCTGGGATAAAAATAAGTAAATGAAGTGAATTAAAGTAGGTTGTGTCTCTATTTTTTGACACCGGGAGTGTGATCTTAAATGCCTCCCAAAGTCCAGAGAGAGAAGCAGGGCTCCTCCGGCCTTTCATCCATCTTCAAAAGCAATTCAGACATTTCCGCTGTGGAGAGGCAACTTTCGTTTAGGCAGACAGGGACACAAAAGTGGAATTCTGCGAGGTTGGACTGTCTTTGTCCAAGAAGACCTAGGGGCTGGCCTCTCTCTGCCATGGCATCAGGAAAACAAATGACAAGGTGAGGTCACACTGCTGGGGTCAGGCTTTCTCCCAGGCACTAGATGCTCGAGGAATTTCATCAGGGAAAGGTACTTCTTTTGGCTAATCTCTCCCTGACACCCTCCCAAGTCTCCCACCCCACCACCAAGGACTTGTCCTTTAAAATGCACAGGACCTAGCAAGATAACCCAGCCCAAGTTC